>NC_054708.1:24394842-24477342 GCF_016097555.1 Gigantopelta aegis | reverse complement strand
CAAGTATTCCTATAGCTTTATACACTGGTCTTGCCACATGCCTGTCACCCAATGTTCCTATAGTTGTATCCACTGGCGTAACCGCTCCTGTGTCCCCAAATATCCCTATAGCTTTATACACTGGCCTTACCACATGTCTATTACCTAGTCACTTGTGTTTCTGTTCCTGTATTCACAGGCAGAGACACGTTTTTGTCATCCTCTGCTTTATAAAATTTAGCCACTTCTCTATAGCATAGTGTGTTTTTGGTGTGGGTTTTTTTTAAAATAAATATTTAGTATCCCAGATCATATAGCAGTGTCGGGGTCTATAGCATAGTGTTCATATCACCCTATACAGTTTAACCACTTTTCTCTCGCATAGTGTTCCTATATCTTTATACAATTAAACCATGTATCTATCACCCGATGTTCCTATATCTTTATACAATTTAACCACCTCTCTATCACTTGGTGTTCTTGTATCTCTATACAATTTAACCACTTCTCTATCACTCGACGTTCCTTTATATTTATACAATAGAACCACTTTTCTCTCACCTAGTTTCCTCTATCTTTATACAATTTAACCACTTCTCTATCACCCGATGTTCCTATATATTTATACAACTTATCCACTTTATTCACTGCTTTAATCATTTCTCTAACACCCAGTGTTCCTAATAGCTTTTTACACTGCTTTAATCATTTCTCTATCACCCAGTCTTCCTTATAGCTTTATACGTTGCTTTAATCATTTCTCTAACACCCAGTGTTCCTAATAGCTTTTTACACTGCTTTAATCATTTCTCTATCACTCAGTGTCCCTTACAGATAGCTTTATTCACTAATTTAATCATTTCGCTATCACCTAGGTACCTTATCCCTGTAGCTTTATTCACTGCTTTAAGTATTTCTCTATCACCTAGTGTTCCTTCTAGCTTTATTCACTGCTGTAACCATTTCTCTATCACCCATTGTTCCTGATAGCTGTTTGCACTGATTTAATAAGTTCTCCATCGCCCAGTGTTCGTTACAGCTTTATTCACTGATCTAATCATTTCTCTATCACCCAGTGTTCCTAATAGCTTTTTGCACTGCTTTGATCATTTCTCTATCGCCCAGTCTTCCTTATAGCTTTATGCGTTGCTTTAATCATTTCTCTAAAGCCCAGTGTTCCTTGTAGCTGTGTTCATTGCGTTAATCATTTCTCTATCACCCAGTGTTCCTTATAGCTGTACACACTGCTTTAACCATTTCTCTATCACCCAGTGTTCTTTATAGCTGTACACACTGCTTTAACCATTTCTCTATCACCTAGTGTTCCTTATAGCTTTACACATTGCTTTAACCATTTCTCTATCACCCAGTGTTCTTTATAGCTTTACACATTGCTTTAACCATTTCTCTATTGCCTAGTGTTCCTTGTAGCTTTATACACATATTTAACCACTTCTCTAACACCTTGCAAGTGTCCCTATAGCGTTAAATTTTGGTACACCCAACATTTCAAACATTCTAGGACAAACATTTTTTCTTGTAATTTTGTCGCATAAAGAAGCAGCAACATATTTGAATTGTTAAAAATGTATACACACGAGGTGCCTTTAGAAACCATCATGCACCCTCTCAGTATTCACCGGGACCACTATGTTCTTATTTATTAAGTTCCTCCAGCTGCATAATACATATACAAAATGGTGGTCCCGGTGATTGCTGGGGGAGGGGGTGGGGGTGCATGGTGGGTCCTCCTGACCCCAGGTCTAATTTAGTTTAAGTAGTCGACCATAGATCGCGTTCTTGTAAATAGGTCGATTAAAACGTAACATAAACCGGACACCCGGATTGTCAACAATAAAATAAAATTAATCAATAATTTCTAACATACAGTCTACCGGAAAACATTTATATTTTAATGTTTCCTGTTGCCTGGTAGAGTCCATCCGATGAGATTAATTCGATCAATTCTGTCAGCATTTTCACAATCCATTTTTTTCTTGTTGGGATTACCTAAGCTGTGATCGGATCAAGTAATTTCCTTCAGCATTCAACTTCAAATGTTAATCAATATCAACATTTTAAAAGTACCTAGCAACACTACATCCAAATCTTTTTCTCTTTTTTGTGCCCCAACACTAATAGGGAATCTGGCAATAATCGATGGAGTACTACACGATGGATCGAACTTGCCACCAAATGAAATATGGAGTGTCCTATCCTTTCCATGGCGCAGATTAGGAGAATCAGTGCAACAATAAATTATTTTGTTCATTGTGCAATTTATGTCATACCTGTCCATCTGTCGATGCTTTCCGCTTACATATCAATGGAATTAAAAGTAGTGTCATCAGGTGTATTTTGGTCCTTGTGATTATTGATGATTAGTTATCAGTCAGAATGCTCTTAACTAGCTTATTGATATTTTAACAAATCGTTTCTATATTATCATGTTTTCAAAATGTTCTACATTGCCCCTTTGTCTTTAGATTCAAATTAAAATAACATAATTCTATATATATATATATAATTTTTATTTTTATTATCATTCTTATTATAGTAGATGTTAGTATATTATTATTATTATTATTATTATTGGTTGTTTGGTTTTTTGTGGGGGTTTTGTGGTGTATAATATATAAATAAATATATATATATATATATATATATATATATATATATATATATATATATATATATTTAATTATTAGAAGTTGCAGTATACCTATTTTATTATTTCTTTTCTCTATAGTTTTATATCATGTAACATTATTTCTAGATGCATGTAATTAATGTTTTAGGTATCTAATAAGCCTTTTTAGGCTAGGTGGCAATATGTTTAAGTGTCTGTATTGTGTTGTATAATTTTATGTATATTGCCATTTGACACTTTAATGAATAATTAAATCATCAAATATTTTGTATATATGTAAAATAAATCGTCATGTATAGTGTATAATCATCATCTGTAATAAAATATTATGTAATATAAAACAGAGGAATAGCATCCCACCTCTGGGCATTACAACAGTGACTGACATATTTTATCTGATACCAATTAGCGCAATTAGCGAACAGGTTCTCTGTGTGCTATCACAAAACATCAATATGGTCGGTGCATTCTAAAATTTTAAATAATAAAACATGTACAGTATATCGCAGCTTTACAACAGCAGATGACAAGTACAATCATGGCGTTGAAACAAATTTGCTTACAGAAGACCCTGCGATATCCACTCCATAACAATATCCTTCAGAATCTGCCATTTAGTACTATCCTTCACAGTGACCAATCGTCTGTTGTCTTCCTGGCACTTGTGGTTGGCCTCGTTCCACGAATGTTGTGTAAGATGAAGATACAAGGCCACTGGTTCCGAAGGTTTTCCCGTAGTCCCTGACATGAACGAAAAAAAAGCTTGAAGTTAGGATGCCAAGGTGACATCAACTACTGTAACTACAGTAAATAGGAATATTTAAAATACGCAAGGTACATGTATTTACCTCGCAGGTGCGTGGCAATGTGGCCTTCGTGGATACGAACGAAAACACCTTTGGCTTGTCTCTCGTTTTGTTTTGTTTTGTTTTATCTATTTCTTTTCGGGGGTGGGGTGGGTGGGTTGCAGAATCTTGAGAAACAAAACTAACCATAGCTTAATATTCTAGATCTGAGAAAAATTTCCCACTATCATGGTATGGTATTTTTACTAGTGGTTGGTCACATATATACTAAGAAAAGACGTTTAGTAATTTGGTACCAGTGCATTGTACTTTAGAAGTAAGATGCATTCATAGACGTAAGTTACGCTTCCTCCGACTCTGTCTTCTGAGCTATCCACACCATCGTCTACCTGTCTCAACTTCCTACACGGGTGTAGTCTCTGTGTATATCCCTGCACCCGCCTGGCATCCTCGTCCTCTGCCGCTAATACAGCTGGTCTGATCCACGGCACTAACTAACGAACGCCGGTAGTAGGGGTGCATAGTAGATGGTTACAAGTGCCTCTTAACAATGCCAGAAGTAACTACTGAACACTCCCCGAAGTGGTCGGACTAAGCCCACAGCTAAAAGCTGATGGGTAACAGGTGTGTGGCACAGATAGCCACAAGAGACAAGCACAGGTCGCGGTTGGAGAGACAAGGACTGGGATGTGGAGGTGGACAGCGAAAGAAGTTGAAAGATAGGAGGAGTTGCCAGATCGGGAAGAAATCAGATGGAATTCAAAGGAGAGAAAGGAAAGGGGGCATTGGGATAAAAATAATAATAATATATATATATTTTTTGTAAACGTTACGCTTTTTGTATGGACAAAAAAGATCGCTAAAACGAAGTTAATGACTGTCAGTGTTACAAATGTGCAACAGATTACGTGTTTCTGACCCGTTGACGGACCCAGAAGGGGGTACATACTGATGTGACCCTCCCCACCCTCCGCCCCTCTTCGCCCGTTTGAAGTATTATTTTTTAATCTTTTTTTTCTAACTTGAAATTCAGCAACACAATATAACACGCTAAATACTCCTTGCAAAAAACTTTTCTTGGCATTGTTATTTCAACATATTTCCGACTGGCATTCCCCATTTAAAAATGTATTACCTACACCCACCTTTAAAAACATCCTGAATCCGCCCCTGTGATTTAACCTACCTTCGAAGAAGTTTGTAACTCCGTACACAATCAACATGATTGTGTAGCCGTTCATCTACAATAAAGGAAACCATTATTTTATATCTGCAGTCGACCATGTTCTCATTTTTATAAGAGAGTCTTCAGTGACTACCGAAAAGAGAAATAACATAATAATTATAACACTATAGAATTAGAATTAATGATGACAGTAAAAAAAACCTAATATACACATGGCATAATAAAGAAAACATTATGATAATAATAATGAAGATGATGATGATGATGATGATGGTGATGATGATGATGGTGATGGTGATGATGATGATTGTATATCAGAAATGTCATTAAAAGAACAGACATTTCTTTGCAATAATATCATTAACAGACAAGTTAAGGCTGTAACTGATTTTAAGTAACTTGTACAAATATTAGAACGATAAGAAACACGTTTAATATACAGCCACTAATATTTTATGCAGAACAAAATATGTTTGATATGTAATTACAATCGTTAAAAAGTCTCTGTTAGTCGATAACATTTTTAAAATTGTAGCAAACTCAGGAATTTCCCTTTAAAGTTGTCTTCATCACATCAGTGTATCTTAATTTTATTAAGGTTAAATTTCATTTGATTTCCTAAAAAAACATTTCGTACGTACGAAATTATTTGAAGACAAAATCCAGTTTGACCTTCTTACAAATATTAAGACGACCAGAAAAACATTAAACATGCAGACACTGCTATTCTAAACAAGAAAATATATTTAATATGTAAGTTTAATCGTAGAAATATTTTATTAGTCGGAAACATCTTACAGTGCAGAAAACTTAGAAATGTCCCTTTAAAAAATAATTACGATATAAGCATACAAACTAGCAAACACAACGCATATACATTACATACCTACATACATAATTTTCATTAACATTAATCATATAACTTTGTTGTGAAAAAAACAACCACACACACACATATATATATATATATATATATATATATATATATACACACACACACACACACACATAATAATAATAATAATATATACATGATTGCTTACCTTATATATATTAAAATATTGCTTACCTTTAAACTGTATGGCTTTGTTGACTTGACACTATTAGATCAAATTAGGTATTTTGTATTTCTTCAAAATCCACCTTCGGTGTACCTATCATGAACATTAAACTTCGTTATTTTCATATGGATATACAAATCACCACTGGAATATATCAACCAATTTATTTATGTTCTAATATGTTTTTACTTTCACTGTAAGCTGATTGTTAAACAATATTATCTTGATATATCTTCACACACGTATATAGTTATGACACTGCAATGAGTTTTATGCCAGCAAAGAAAGCCAATATCGACCGAGTTGATGTCGATATTTATGTCTCTATTTTACTAGGGGCGGGACGTAGCCAATTGGTGAAGCGATCGTTTGTCGGCCCACCGGGCTACTTCTAGTTCCAAACAGTGCTCCACAACTGGTGTATGCAAGGCCATGGTATGTGCCAACCTGTTTCTGGGATGGTGCATATAAAATATCTCTTGCTACTAATGAACAAAATGTAACGGGTTTTCATTATAACACTATATGTAAAAATTACCAAATGTTTGACAATTAACATAAAATATTATATCTATAGAATGAGAACCAAACAACAGAATTTAAATATATTAGCAATTAAAAACACTTTACAACAACAATATGCAATAGAGAAATACATTTGAAAAACTGTGATTATAAAGAATTCACCGAAGATTGGACACCATGGTTGAATATTTTTAAATAGAAATAAAAACAAAACGAAAGAATTCTTATATTATGAAAAGGTATTTTAGAAATAGATGTTTTCATTATGCTCATACTGCAGAGTCCTTCCCCTTTCTCTCTTCTTCTTTTTTCACTTCCTTCCTCTGTTCTTCCTCTACTCTCTGATACCCAGAATATCTTATTTCTTGCTTTTCTTGCTTTCTTTCTTTTTTTATTATTTTTATTTTTTATTTTATTTTATTTTATTTTATTTTAGTTTATTTTATGTTATTTTATTTTATTTTTATTTACTTTATTTTATTCAATTTATTTTATTTTATTTTATTTTATTTATTTATTATTTTTATTTTATTTTATTTTATTTCTTTCTTTTTTTTTCTTTTTTTTTTCCTTTTTTTCGGGTGAGTTTTTTGTTTCTTTGTTGGGTTTTTTGTGTTGTTTTTTTGTGTGTTTTTTATAGGGGGTGGGGGTGTTCGAATTTGATTTATCTATATATTTTCAAAGATGTCTCATCTTTATATTACACAAAAACAAGTTAATTATATTTCATATAGTACAAACAATTGTAAATAATAATTGTTTTTAATGTGTACAGCATACAGTTGTACAGTAATGATTCAAGGCCCCCAACCTTGACATTGCTCTTGTTTCTGGGGACAATAAATTAAAACCCCCAAAGAAACAAGTAAATAACATTTTCTTTAAGAACGCAAAAAAAGAGTTAGAATTCCAATAGCCTATGACATATATGTTGTACAAAAGTGGAAGTGGTTTTAAAAAAAAATAGTCATAAGACATTTCTTTGTTTTTGTTTTTGTTTTGTTTGTTTTTTGTTTTGTTTTCTGTTTGTTTTGTGTTTGTTTGTTTTTTTGTGGGGTTTTTTTTATTGATAACATTTGATTACATGGTCAACATGACGAGTACACCATTTGGATTCATTTTATAAATATTAAATTATTTACAAACATATTAGTTTCGCTTCAGTTATGCTTGTGACGTGTCAAAGAAACATCAAACACTCTGTAAATTAGCATTTGTGATGCATGTTTGCTTGTTTGTTGTTGTTTTATTTGTTTTGTTTGTTTGGGTTTTTTGTTTGTTTTTTTGTTGTTGTTTTTTTGTGTGCTATATTAAGGATCTTAAACACTTTCAGGATTTGACAAGAATGTCATCTATCAACCGAGAGGGTTGTATTACTGTAAATACTTCTGTGATGCTATTGGTTAAGTAAATTGTCCCATCTAAAATCACAGAACTGACCGATCATGTAGGTCTAAAGAAAAGGAAACTAAGGAAAATCAGTTGAAATGAAATGAATTAACAGATCAGATTACATTACCCAGCACTTATCTCTGTGTCGTACAAGATTAGGCTTCACTGCACAAATACGATCTGCCATAAGAACTTGCCGTAACCTTTACGGAAAAGGTCGAAGTTTACTATCATTGCTACTGTTTAAAAATGGGTCATATTATAATCAAGTCTTGCCGTACTAAATCAATGTCCTATTAATACGATGAATTATAAGCTACATTCGTCTTAACTTTCCAGAAAATTGGTCGGTTTAGAAATAAAATATTTATTCAAATCCTTACTTTTATCGGGGTTTTTTAACGGGGGGGGGGGGGGGGGGGTCAAAGTTATGTGTTGGTATGTGTTAGTGGTCTGGTAATGTATCTTTTCAACACACGAGGCTCATATTTGACCTGGTTAACCCTTTAAAGGGACATTCCTGAGTTTGCTGCAATGTTTTAAGATGTTATCGACTAATAAAATATGTCTACGATTAAACTTACATATTAAATATATTTTCTTGTTTCGAATATTAGTGGCTGTATATTAAACGTGTTTCCGGTCGTTCTAATATTTGTACTAGATTAATTTTCATTATATTTCCTAAAAAAAAAAATTTTTTCGTGCGTACGAAATTATTTCAAAACAAATTCCAGTTTGGGCTTCTTACAAATATTAAGATGACCAGAAACACATTGAATATACAGACACTAATATACTAAACAAGAAAATATATTTAATATGTAAGTTTAATCGTAGAAAAAATGTATTAGTCGGAAACATCTTACAATGCAGCAAACTCGGGAATTTCCCTTTAAGGCACTTATATATATATATATATATATATATATATGAAATTATTGAAAATCGTAATAATTAACGTAGTAATTCGTTTGCAATCCTATGTGGTTCTTTGGCAGTAGACTTATCCAGATTCTGCCTGTCCACCTACAAAAAAACAATGGGAACCCGTACGCCTATGCTTCGAAATGTGTTCTTGGAATTATCAAGCTACAATCAAATCAAAAGTCAGCTGATTGAAATCTTTTATTTTTCAACATACTTAGGAAATATCCATTCCTTAAAAACGAGCGTTTGTATCCAAAAAGGTGAACGAAGATAAAATTATGCAACTTTTTTTTTCTTTTTGGTTTGATTCAAGCTGTAACAACATTTTATACATGTTATAATGTGTTAGAACGATAAATAGTATTAGCATCTATACACAACATGGGGCGGACGTAGCCCAGTGGTAAAGCGTTAGCCTGATCCGCGGTTGGTCTAGGATCGATCCCCGTCGGTGGACCCATTGTGCTATTTCTTATACCAGCCAGTGCTTCACAACTGGTGTAACAAAGGCCGTGGTATGTACTATCCTGTATGTGGAATGGTGCATACAAAAGATCCCTTGCTGCTAATCGAAAAGAGTACCACATGAAGTTGCGTAAGAGGGTTTACTCTCTCAATATCTCTGTGGTCCTTAACCATATGTCTGACGCCATGTAACCGTAAATAAAATGTGTTGAGTGCGTCGTTACAAAAACCATATCCTTCCTTATTTCCCATAGACAACATATATTATATAACAGCTTATTTTTGACCGGGCTGGTTACAGGTTGTATTAAAAGATCATACCAGATTGGCCACTCGTTCGTCTCTTCATTTTGTTCCTTCAATTTTTTTATTTAGGAGATAACCATATGGAGTTTTTAGATTTGCGGGTGTTATTGTCTATTTGATTCCGCAAATGTCATTTTTGAAACATTTGCGGGCATCAAATAGACAATACACCCGCAAATATAAAAACTCAATATGGTTATGTCCATTGCAAACTAGATCGTTTTTCTACAGAACTAACTGTATATTTGGCATTTCTTGAAACAAATACCTGGCTACAATCTAACTGTAGACCCGTGAATCATCATCTTCGCCCATTCCAATTGCTAATGACGTCACTTTCTCATGACGTCATTAGCTTTTCGGGTGTTATTTTCATTTTATCCCGATCACAATACAGAACACACTCCAGTCAGTTTACAGTTGTAAATATTAAGTTTAAGCTGTTATGCAACTGTAGTTAAAGCATACTATGGCCCCTCCATTTTCAGAGTTGAAGAAACCATTGTCCCCTTTCCCCGCCCTGATGCCTATGAACAATATACAAATCATAATATACATGGTTTGATTATTTGTGTGTGTGTGAGAGAGAGAGAGAGAGAGAGAGAGAGAGAGAGAGAGAGAGAGAGAGAGACAGACAGACAGACAGACAGACAGACAGAGAGAGAGAGAGAGAGAGAGAGAGATCTGGCAGCTCAGTTACTAGTATGACTAGTATTACTACTGGTTCCTCTCTCTCTCTCTCTCTCTCTCTCTCTCTCTCTCTCTCTCTCTCTCTCTCTCTCTCTCTCTCTCTCTTTCTCTCTCTGTCTCTCTCTCTCTATTCATCCGTCCATTCATCTTTTATCCATCCACCCACTCTTCATCCATCCATTGAGGGGCCGGATTTAGCTCAATCGGTTGAGTGCTCTCTTGAGGTGGTTGCGTCGCAGGATCGAACCACCTCGGTGGATCCATTCAGCTGATTGTTGTTTTTCTCGTTCCAACCAGTGCACTACAACTGGACAAAGGTCGTGATATGTGCTACCCTGTCTGCGGGAAAGTGCGTATAAAAGATCCCTCGTTTCATTACGAAACATGTAGCGGGTTTCCTCTGATGACTACCAGTTAGAATTACCAAATGTTTGACATCCAATAGCCGATGTTTAATTAATCAATGTCCTCCAGTGGTGTCGGTAAGCAAACCAAACTTTCCATCCATTAGTTAATTAATTAATTAATTAATTAATCCATTCTTTAATTCACGCATTCATTACTTCTCTTTTCAATCCTAACTATACGCTAGGTCAATATAACTGGCTTAGCAAACAATGTCTGCCTACAGCGCTTCTGCTGTGATAATTAAGTAAACAGGCCTCGGTGGCGTCGTGGCAGGCCATCGGTCTACAGGCTGGTAGGTGCTGGGTTCGGATCCCAGTCGAGGCATGGAATTTTTAATCCAGATACCGACTCCAAACCCTGAGTGAGTGCCCCGCAAGGCTCAATGGGTAGGTGTAAACCACTTGCACCGACCAGTGATCCATAACTGGTTCAACAAAGGCCATGGTTTGTGCTATCCTGCCTGTGGGAAGCGCAAATAAAAGATCCCTTGCTGCCTGTGGCGACAGTGAGTTTCCTCTAAAAAAATCTGTGTGGTCCTTAACCATATGTCTGACGCCATATAACCGTAAATAAAATGTGTTGAGTGCGTCGTTAAATAAAACACTTCTTTCTTTTTTTAATTCAGTAAAATCCGATAAAACAATATCTGTCACTTACCTTGGAGGAATATCACAGAATATATCTAGCATATTAACATTTTGTGTATCAAGGGGATATAGCTCAGTGGTTAAGCATTCAACTGCAGATCGAGAGGTATCTGTTTCAATCCCGGGTTTCCCCTGCACATTTCTTTTGACACTTTAATCTGTATTTGTTTAGCTTTTTATTTTAGAACAAAGTTAACATTGATATCAATTCAAAAGAACTAAATCCAACCAGTGCAATAAATCAGTTGCGAAAACGTGATAAGCTCGATTCGGAAACGATTCCCTAGGTCAAAACTATACTCTCTCTTTTTTTTATCGAGCTGAACCTTTCGGACAGATTTTTGGCTAGCAAAACCAATCTACCTCAAGGAAATAAATGTGATGACAAAACAATATAGGGACATCAAAATTAATGATTGCGCTTCGCGCGTGTAATTTTGACGTTGGGCAGGACAACATACACTGGACAAAACAACTACCGATAAACCGTATCGCAGTTAAATGAGGTACTTAAATTTAAACTGACGCCGGTGAAGGGTAATGTCCACCCCTGATTTAAAATTAGGAACTAACATTGTGAACGTAACTGGTGACACTAACCTTCTAACATCCGCTGAAAAATGGGCGGGACATAGCCCAGTGGTAAAGCCCTCGCTCGATGCGCGGTCGGTCTGGGATCGATCCCCGTCGTTGGGCTACTTCTCGTTCCAGCCAGTGCACCACGACTGGTATATCAAAGGCCGTGGTATGTACAACACTGTCTTTGGGATGGTGCATATAAAAGATCCCTTGCTGCTAATCGAAAAGAGTAGCTCATGAAGTGGCGATAGCGGAATTCCTCTCAATATCTATATGGTCCTTAACCTGAAAAATAATTATTGAACAGGGGTCTGAATTTTGTTCCCACCGCCCAACCAAAAACAGGCTTAGAGGCTAAACTTGACAATGGCGTAATGGATACGGCAGCTTTTGACCACAGAATGAAACTGGCCGACTCTTTTCGGCATTCAACTGGACAAAACATCCCATTGACGGAAAACTCCAGCTGGTTACCCCCAAACTCTAGAGTAGATCCTGAAATCATTAAAACTCATAAAAGGATAGTGGAAAAAGTGGGTGATATGACAGTTTACACAAATCAACAAAATCGTTCTGTCATGAAACGTCGTGCTCTCACCAAACTACGCAAAAAACGCAAAATGTTTTATAAAACCTGCAGATAAGGTGTCGGCCACTGTCATTCTATCAATGGAGATCTATATACGGGAAGCCCATCGACAGCTTAATAATTCAAAGTACTACAATAAATTAAGCAAAGCCTATTTGGCCTGAAATGTTCAATGCAATTATTTTTAATGTCTAAAAGATCAGGTACATTTTAATAAATAGCAAGTAAAATATTTAGAAGCCAGGTCACAATCACAAACTCGGACATTTTATCTACTTCCACAAATCCACAAGCCAGTCGATATATTGACCGATATTAACACACTACCCGGTCGTCCCATCATTTCAGACTGTGGATCAGAATCGTACAATATTTCAGAATATAGACTTTCACTTAAAACTGATTGCAAATAGACATGAAAGTTTTGTGAAAAACACTGAAGATCTTCTATCAAAATGATCAAAAACCAAAATCCCAAAAGATTCATTTTTGGTTACCCTTGATATTGACTCCATGTACACCAACACAGGTACTGTTGCGGGCATTTTTTCAATTCAGAGAGTATTTGATAAGTACCCAGATCCAAACAGACCAGATAAAAATATTATTGAACTGTTAGAGTTAGCCTAAAAGGAAATTATTTTGAGTTTGATGGAGAAATGTATCAGCAAGTGTGTGATTGTGCTATGGGCAAACGTTTCAGTCCAAATGTTGCATCTATTTATATCACCGAATGGGAAGAGGCTGCCTTAAATAAATCGAGTAAAACCCCTCTTTTGTACCTCTCAAAGATATACTTATAATTTGTCCACATTCCAAACAAGAATTGTGGAACCTTTTTGACCTATTAAATGAACAGCATGGCAATATCAAACTTAAGGCCACAATATCAGATAAATGAGTTGACTTTTTATATGTAACAAGTTATAAAGGTACACAGTTTGAAACATCAAGTTACCTAGACTACAATATATTTTTCCAACACACACCAACTTCTCCACTGCAAGACGTTTCACCCATACAACACCTTTAAAGGTATTGTTAAATCTCAGATTATTAGATTTCACGGAAATTCAAGTAACAAACATAATTTTAATGAGGCTTGCTCACTTTTATTTAGTGCTTTAAAACCTAGGAGATACTAAAAAAACTAAAAATCTGAAACTGCTCGAGAATTAGAAAAAATCCCCTTAGGGCAACTGCAGACTATAAACCATACAAACGTCAGCATAACCAACCACCCCAAATAAACACTGGCTCCTCTGCTACTTGTAACAAAAATCAGGTGTAGATTTCACAACTTACTTAAAACGCAGTCGACTTTCAAAAGTCAACAAATGAACTGTGATATAAAAAAAATGTAGTATATCTAATCAACTGTAATGTATGTAAAACACAGTATGCAGGACAAACGCAAAACCAACTGACAATTAGAGCAGTTTGTCACAAGTACAACATGTATGATATTTGGCATGAAGTCGACACCCCTGTCGCCAATCACTTCAATCTACCTGACCACGGAAATGATAAAACTTTTGAATGATTCCAATTGAACAAACCCGATATTTCGTTCAAAAGACGAAACAGACCTCTTGAGACGTGTACGAGTGGCCTTCTCTATTCGTGCATTACAGATAACAAAAAGCCATTTGGAATCAATGTGGAATCTGGTAAAGCCGTAGAAAGAGATAAACTTCTTCTTTTCTCAATAATTTGCAATCGACGCAGCGTTGATATTGGTGAAAATATGAAGGAGGATTTTTTAAGGTAGTACTAAACCAAATAACGTCCGGCTGGGTCAAAGTTCGAGGTGCACCCAACTTTTGATAGAAAAGTGAACACCACAAGTCCTGTGATTGGTGATAAATGTGAGTGTGTTGGTTGTAAAAAATATAGTTTCATCTGGATAAAAAGAAAAAAAAAGCAATTTTAATTAATCTAGGATTCACTGTGTCAAGTAGCCTTGTGCTTGAAACCTGTATGGGGTACCTGTGAAAAAAAGTACTCGAATTTTGTGCGGAACTAGGGTAGTCATAGACGCTGCCCGTTATCTCAGAAATGAATAGCTTAACTAGCGACCGCAGCCGCCGCTAGGGGCGCAGCTGCGCCCATATTCCGAAATGCTACGAGTTTGGTTCACAACTGGTGGTGATGTTCAAGGCCAGAATACGATTGTTTTGATGAATATTTCGCACGTTTCTTTGGTTGTTATGACAAGTGCACATTTTCCGATTGATGTATATCCTGTTTCCGAACTTGATCGACTACAAAAAGACTTTTCTTGAGGCAAGTGAAACTTTGAATACGTTTTTATTTTGCCCCAAAAAGGGCGATTTCACTGAGATATTGATAAATATCTATAGTAATATAATAAAACAGCATAAATATATATTTTTTGTAATTTTAAAACCCCAACAACTTTGTTTAATTTGACATCGAATATATTTCAAGGGAGGTAACTCTGACCCACTGACCCGCAAAAGCGAAAATAGAGAATTTCACAGCAGGGACACATTTTGATAAAATTAAACGTATTTGATGCTTTGTCATTATTTATCCACCCATTATTAACTTTTTGGGTAGAATATATATCATACTGAAGCGTTATTTTTAGAAGACAATGCATATTGAATTCAAAATAACTTAAAATAATGTTTTGCTTATCATGATGACTCAGCAGTGTCTGATAGCTGAAGTTCATTTTAAAAATATGTTGATAATGCATAACTATTCAAATATAGACATGTAAATCTATTTTCATGTAAATCATTTGAATGAGTTTAGCATATGACTGGATCAGTTTTATACAAAAGAATAGTATTAATGCAATGGAAATAAATTATTAAGTATAATACAGAGAATTTGTACTTTTTAAGTCTGTTATATTTGTAAATAAATTTTTTAAAGAAAATGTTTCAGGTACCATAACTTCTCACATTGTGACACAAACTTCAATTTTTTGGTAACCAAGTAACATTAAATTCTAAGTATAATTATACTTTTTCATCACTTCATCAATGAATATTACTGTTAAAAATGGTAAAGAATTAATTATTTGTAAAAGATACTAAACTGTAAAGTAGATGAGATTAGCATATTTAATACAGGGAACATTTGTACAGCATCACGATCCACTCTGCAAGTTTCAGATATATAGCTATACAATGGTAAAACATTAAATAGTAGTTGCTAATCAATTCTTAAATTGATAGCACTGTCACTAGTCAAACTTTTAAAAACAAAATGTTCTCTGTAATAATTGGGGTTTTTTTTCTAATTAATATTACAGTTGAGAATACTTCCACATCAGCTAAGGACTAGCAGATGATCCCACAATGACACGTTCTGATCTAAGAAGTACACTTAATATTAGATTATGACAGTGTATGCTACTCTCACAGTTACCGTATCTAAGATATGCACCTCTACATTTATGTGCAAAATAGTTGTACACATTCCAATAAAATCCTCAATTGAAGTCTCATTCTATTTATAAATAAGAAAAAAGATAATGTTTCACGATCTAATTCTATTAATGCTGGTAATCATATTTTTTTTTTAATGAAGAACTCTGCTGAACATTAAGTTTCTGCTTAAAATTGGCATATGTGAGGTGGCACTATTGGTAACCTTTTGTACAGGTGAAAATAACTAGATACAGAAAAAACATTTGAAGGTGTGTTTCATCTGATGTAATGAATATTTCTATTTACAAATATTATGTCAAACTAATTACAATATTTGAAACAAAAAGATAAATAGCCATGGTCATAATGGGTATTTTTCTTTATTCCAGGAAATTTGTAGTCTCTGTGCGTCTATGGAGAAACCTGAAATGGAAACGGAGTGGGAGAGTACACGTGGTTATGAGACAACTTTCAGTAGGTTCAATTATACTTCAAGCTTGATGCTGTTATGTTTTCTGTTTCCAACTGTGACAATAATTCATAGACAAACTTAGACTAATACTCTTTCATGGATGCTAAATTTGGTAGATCTAGCCATACAATTTTTATTATAATTCAAAGTGGTATATAGTTATATTTATAATAATTCATTGTTTGAATTTGTTTTTATAAAGCACTTTATTGAACCAAAATAATCATAGCTGCATTTAGTAAATTATTTAGCACACATGTGTGACTGCTGTCTCATGGCTTAAGTGTTTCAGCTGCTAAAATATGTTTTGGGGATATTTTTTCTGGATAGACATTTACCTTTCTGATATTGTATGAGTGTTTGGACATTCCTTTCAAAGGTGTAATATGGCTACTTACATTGCTCTGTTTCTAATAATGATATTGAAGGTGTAAAGTATGTAAATATTTATGTAAGAAATTGATTAAACACATTGGCCAATCATTTGCATTCGTCGTGTGAAAAGTTTTTACTGGTTTGAGTTAAAAGACTAGTACATATGAAGTTTTATTGCATCTTTTATTGAAATCTTCAAGTATTCAATACTATTATGAGTCTAGGTATATATATATATATATATATATATATATATATATATTATATTTTTTTTTTTTTTTTTTTTTTTTTTTTAATTTTGAAACAAGAAGCTTATTTGTTATGTAACGTGTATCCACTTTCCATCTGCGATCTAAACCTTTATGTTTTCCTTTTTATTATTGGTCTGGATGTACATTATTATATAAGCGTGAATAAATGTGAACTGAAAATGTTATTCTGATGTAACATTTGCATAAATTATTATGTCATTAAATTACATATTCCAAGATTTCTGTGTGGTTTTGTCATTTTGGAACGGTTTCGAACCTACCCCAAGAATACATGTTATCAGAAATAACAGTAACCCTTTATATTTTCACTTGAAATTTTCAGAGATGCAACATTGATAACTGCTTGTAACATCTATAAGCTTACAACAGAAATTTCTCTGTTATTTTATGGTTTACAAAAGTGGACGTAAATGACAATTAAAATCGTCATGTCGGCCATGTTTTGTCACAGAAGTACAAGGCTACTACGACTTTATTTTGCTTCATTTGGATAATATAGTGATGTTTTTTTCAATAAGAGCAACAGATTTAATGAAACTACGGTCAATTTAAAATTAATTTCGAATCCCTGGGACAAAATTAGAATTTATTTAAAACATTTAGTTTTTAAAACATTCCTGAGCCAGTGTGTTCATTCATTCTTAAATACATACATAGAGAGAGAGAGAGAGAGAGAGAGAGAGAGAGAGAGAGAGAGAGAGAGAGAGAGAGAGAGAGAGAGAGAGAGAGAGAGAGAGAGAGAGAGAGAGAGAGAGAGAGAGAGAGCAATTAGCAATCGCTTTGTTAATACTGGTAACTGAGCTGTCGGATCTCTACCCTCTATTCATCCATCCATTCATCTTTCTATCTATCCATCCACTCTTCATTCATCCATTCATTCATTCATTCATTCATCCATCCATCCATCCATTAATTCTTTCATTGATTCACTCAGTCACGCATTCATTACTTCTCAACTCAATCCTAACTATACGCTAGGTCAATAGCAATGGCATAGCAAACAATGTTTGCCTACGGCGCTACTGCTGTGATAATTCAGTAAAATCCTGATAAGGCAGTATCTGTCACGTACCTTAGTGGAATATCACACAATATATGTAGCATATTAATATTTTATGTATTAAGGGGATATAGCTCAGTGGTAGAGCATTCGACTGCAGATCGAGAGGTCCCTGGTTCGATCCCGGGTGTCCCCTGTACTTTTTGACACTTTAATATGCATTTGTTTTGCTTTTTATTTTAGACGCACTCAGCTCATTTGTATTTACGGTTATTAAAGTAAAGTAAAGTTTGTTTTATTTAACGACGCCACTAGAGCACATTGATTTTTAATCTTATCATCGGCTATTGGACGTCAAACATATGGTCATTCTGACACTGTTTTTAGAGGAAACCCGCTGTCGCCACATAGGCTACTCTTTTTTACGACAGGCAGCAAGGGAGCTTTTATTTGCGCTTCCCACAGGCAGGATAGCACAAACCATGGCCTTTGTTGAACCAGTTATGGATCACTGGTCGGTGCAAGTGGTTTACACCTACCCATTGAGCCTTGCGGAGCACTCACTCAGGGTTTGGAGTCGGTATCTGGATTAAAAATCCCATGCCTCGACTGGGATCCGAACCCAGTACCTACCAGCCTGTAGACCGATGGCCTGCCACGACGCCACCGAGGCCGGTTTACGGTTATTAGGCGTTAGACATATGGTTCAGGACCAAACATATATTGAGAGAGGAAACCCGCTGTCGCAACACCACGGGCTACTCTTTTTGATTAGCAGCAAGGGATCTTGCACCATCCCACAGACAGGGTAGTGCATACCACGGCCTTTGATATACCATTTGTGGTGCACTGGCTGGAACGAGAAATAGCCCAATGGGCCCACCGATGGTTTTAGAAAAGAGTTTCTTTCTTTTTGTTTCGCAAGTGACACACGTTTTTATTAGTAGTTTTGCTACTATTGTTGTTGCCGTTGGGTTAGTTTCTTACAAACATCAAACTTACCAAAGCAGTAGAGTGCTCGACTCGGTCGTAGAATCATTCTCTGGATGTTTTTTTAAATTATCCCGAAAACGCATCTCTGAACAACTGTGTTTCACAGAGGCAGGACGTAGCCCTGTGGTAAAGCGCTCGCTTGATGCGCGGTCGGTTTGGGATTGATCCCCGTTGGTGGACCCATTGGGCTATTTCTCGTGCCAGCCAGTGCAGTACGATTGGTATATCAAAGGCCGTGGTATGTGCTACCCTGTCTGCGGGATGGCGCATATAAAAGATTCCTTGCCACTAATGGAAAAATATAGCCGGTTTCCTCTCTAAGACTATATGTCGCAATTACCGAATGTTTGACATCCGGTAGCTGATGATTACTAAATCAATGTGTTCCAATGGTGTCGTTAAATAAAAAAAACTTTCTTTTAGTTAATTATATTTCATATAGTACAAGCAATTGTAAATAATATTTTTTTTTAATGTGTACAGCATACAGTTGTACAGTAATGATTCAAGGCCCCCAACCTTGACATTGCTCTTGTTTCTGGGTACAATACATTTTTAAAAAAGAAACAAGTAAATAACAAATTATTTATTAACGCAAAAAAAAAGAGAGAATTCCAATAGCCTATGATATAAATGTTGTACAAAAGAGGAAGTGGTTTTTAAAAAAAATAGTCATGAAAAATGTCTTTGTTTTTGTTTTTGTTTTGTTTTGTTTGTTTTTGGTTTTGTTTTTTGTTGGGTTTTTTTTTTTTTTTTTTTTTTTTTAATAAAATTTGATTACATGGTCAACATGACGAGTACACCATTTGAATTCATTTTATAAATATTAAATTATTTACAAACATATTTGTTTCGCTTCAGTTATGCTTGTGGCGTGTCAAAGAAACATCAAACACGCTGAAAATTAACATTTATGATGTATGTTTGTTTGTTTGTTGTTGTTGGTTTTTTGTTGTTTGTTTGTTTAGGTTTTTTTCGTTTTTTGTTGGGTGTGGTTTTTTCGCTTTGCTATAATAAGGATCGTAGGGACACTTATTAAATACGAATTCATGTTTGAAATTAAAAAAATATATATATCCAATGATATGTTTTACGGCAATTTAGAGTGTGCTCAGGAGTGGTGTTGTGTTTTCTACTCTTCTGTTTGGGATATTTGTAGGGATAACACCAGTTACGGGTTAAGTTAGTTGTGGGTTAATATGCACGTCACAAACACCAAGTCACCGACATACTTTAAAATTACTTACTAGTCACTTGTTTGGTAGTCGCATCTCTCTGATTTGGCGAAGCCTCAAAGTGAAGTAATACTATTATCCTGTTCAATTATTTAGACCCAGAGTTTTTTGCAAATGTTACGTTTATTTCCTATTCGATATTTGTTTTCTTTGCATTTACATGAAAACAAACCCAAACCCCGACAGGTTTTATATACAAATCATCATATAAAATGCACGAAGTTGACTTAATTCCACTTTTTAAAAATATCTGTGTCATTTGAATGCACGTTATTTCGCCTATAAATAACTAAGGTCATTTGCATATCAAAAGCGTCATTCTATAGTGCGTTTCAAACTAATGTTCGGTTCTATCGTCCTATCCGCACAAATCGTAGTATGACCTATATTTAAGAAAATATCTGTAAACATGAAGCAGGCGCGGATTCAGGTGGGGAGTTCAAGTGACAAAACCTCAGTTTGAAAAAAATTTATGTATCAAATATTATAATTATATTGTGGAATACACAAGCGCGCGCGCTGAAGGGAGAGACAGACAGACAGAGAGAGAGAGAGAGAGAGAGAGAGAGAGAGAGAGAGAGAGAGAGAGAGAGAGAGAGAGAGAGAGAGAGAGCAATTAGCTGTCGGATCTCTCTCTCTCTCTCTCTCTCTCTCTCTCTCTCTCTCTCTCTCTCTCTCCCCCCTCTATTCATCCATCCATTCATCTTTCTATCCATCCATCCACTCTTCATTCATCCATTAATTAATCAATTCATTCATCCATCCATTAATTCTTTCATTCAGTCACTCATTCATTCACTCAAGCACGCATTCATTACTTCTCAACTCAATCCTAACTATACGCTAGGTCAATAGCAATGGCATAGCAAACAATGTTTGCCTATGGCGCTACTGCTGTGATAATTCAGTAAAATCCTGATAAGGCAGTATCTGTGACGTACCTTGGTGGAATATCACATAATATATGTAGCATATTAACATTTTATGCATTAAGGGGATATAGCTCAGTGGTAGAGCATTCGACTGCAGATCGAGAGGTCCCTGGTTCGATCCCGGGTGTCCCCTTTACTTTTTGACACTTTAAAATGTATTTGTTTTGTTTTTTTTATTTTAGACGCATTCAACACATTTGTATTTACGGTTATTAGGCTTCAAACATATTGAAAGAGGAAACCCGCTGTCGCAACACCGTGGGCTACTCTTTTTGATTAGCAGCAAGGGATCTTGCACCATCCCACAGCCAGGGTAGTGTATACCACGGGCTTTGATATACCATTTGTGGTGCACTGGCTGAAACGAGAAATACCCCAATGGGCCCACCGACGGTTTTAGAACAGAGTTTCTTTCTTTTTGTTTCACAAGTGACAAACGTTTTTATTAGTAGTTCTGCTACTATTGTTGTTGTCGTTGGGTTAGTTTCTTACAAAAATCAAACTTACCAAAGAAGTAGAGTGCTCAACTCGGTCGTAGAATCATTCTCTGGTTGTATTTTCCCCTTCCCAACCAGTGCACCCCCATTGGTATATCCCTCCCCATTATTTATAAATTGTCGTCTGCTTGTGGTTCCGCTAGAACTTATTGGTTTCCCTCGTAACACCAACATTTTCTAACTGATGTTTTTTAAAAAGCATGCGTAGACAGTACACATATAAAAAAATATTGCATCTAACATTGAATCTCTCAAAAATATAGTATTGAAGTGATTTAAAGAATGGGTAAATCATATTTGCAAAACGTATCACAGTTCATATTTTAATTCTACCTTAGACAGTTTTCAACATCTGGTGTACTCTTCAAAACAACTAAACGTGTACAAATATAAACATGTTTCAATTTATTGAACATAGATACTGCATACATTGGCATATCTAAATCCTGTAATCACCAGCACTCCGTTTGAATTGCTTTTTTAATGTTTAAAACTAATAATTAATAATCCACTATATATACTTAACTCCAAAAGAAACGCGAAAATTTTAAAATATTAAAAAACCCACATTTGAATAAACTATGTACAAATCGATTAAGTTGACCAATAGCCATCTTGTCAGCGTATCCAATTCCACATAACGCATGAAAAAAACGAGTACAGTGTGACGTCACGCACGTGCTGAAATTGACGACCAAAATCGATCTGGAATGCAAAACGGGTGGATCATGAAAGATGCGAATTGCACGTGAAACACTACCAGGCCTGGGTATAAAAGAAACGCCAGACAGCAATGTTCAACTCATTTTACGAGTAGCGATACAACGATGCCACGACTTAACGCTGATTCCAGACATAGAGCTTTGGGGAATTTGGAGGCCGGAATGGATGCCAGGCAGGTTGCACGTGCTTTCGGTGTCCATGTCTCGACAATCTACCGTCTCATAGACCGATTTCTACAGAACAACAACGTCGTCGACCGTCCACGTAGCGGCCGTCCCAGAGTGACGTCACAGCGCCAGGACCGTTACATCGTCCGAACTCACATGCGTGATCGGTTCGTACCAGCCACCACAACAGCCCGGCAGACAGTGGGAACCCACAACCGCCCTGTTTCCTACACCACGGTACGACGTCGTCTGATCGCCATCCATCTGAACTGTCGTCGACCGTACATTGGACAACGTCTCACACAGCGACACCGCCTTGCACGACACAACTGGGCTGTTCTGCATCGACAGTGGCGGAACCGACAGTGGCAGAACATCGGCTTCTCCGACGAAAGCCGCTACTGCTTAGATAGGGCCGACGGTCGTATGAGGGTGTGGAGGCGTCGAGGTGAGCGCTTCACAGATGCGTGTGTTATGGAGAGGGACCGTTGGGGAGGGCCTTCCGTCATGCTGTGGGGTGCCATATCCTGGGGACGTCGTGTACAACCTGTCATCTTCGACAACAAACGGCCGAGGACGCGGCAGGGGCGTCACAGCACAGCGCTACATCGACGAAGTGCTCACGCCTGTGGTGGTGCCTTTTTTCGCGGGTCACCGTCAGATGGTTTACCAGCACGACAACGCCAGGCCACACGGCACGGGCCACCCAGGCATTCCTGGCACAGCACAACATCATCACAATGGACTGGCCAGCTTTAAGCCCGGATCTGAACCCCATCGAGCACTTGTGGGACGAGGTTCAGCGCATGATGAACCAACGCCCTGCTCCCGTGGTGACACAGCAGCAGCTCCGCCAGGTCGTCGTGGACACCTACAACAACGTGCCCAGGGCCTTCATCAGGAACCTCTTCCTCTCCATGGGTAGGAGGTGTGCGGCGGTCATGGCCAGCAATGGCGGACACACCCGCTATTAGTGGACATGTTTGAGTGGCATGTGACGCCATTGAAGAAGCGCCATGGCCTTGACATTTCAAATGACAATGCGACCTCGATTTTTAACATGTCAATAACATGAAATCTCATCTTTACGAATTGTTTAAGTTTTTCATAGAAACGATTATTTTAAGAACTTTGGGACGTATTTCAATGAGTGCACTCAAAACCTCCAATCTACGTATTCGCGTTTCTTTTGGAGTTAAGTATATATTAAATTATCCCGAAAACGCGTCTCTGAACTTTGTTTCACCGAGGCGGGACGTAGCCCAGTTGTAAAGCGCTCGCTTGATGCGCGGTCGGTTTGGGATTGATCCCCGTTGGTGGGCCCATTGGGCTATTTCTCGTGCCAGCCAGTGCAGTACGATTGGTATAGCAAAGGCCGTGGTATGTGCTACCCTGTCTGCGGGATGGCGCATATAAAAGAGTCCTTGCCACTAATGGAAAAATATAGCCGGTTTCCTCTCCAAGACTATATGTCGCAATTACCGAATGTTTGACATCCGGTAGCTGATGATTACTAAATCAATGTGTTCTAATGGTGTCGTTAAACAAAACAAACTTTCTTTATTTCACAATTTAAACCTTTCAACAGAATTTTGTGGGGAACCCCCCCCCCCACACACACACACACGCGCCCCACACACACACACACACCTTTGTAAACACAATTCTGGATCCGCCCCTGAAATAAGCATAAATCGTGTCACATATTACCTGAATTTTTAATAATTACAAACCAATAAATAAATGATAAATATTGTGTCACTATAATAACAAAAAATTCCGAAAGCGACATACTATAATATACCATAACGACGACAAAAGACGCATATTTAATATGCCACAAATCAAGAACAATTACATTAAAGTACACTAATAACGAACATGCTTAGGACGAACTACCGAATAGAACGAACTGAACATAATGTCCCGTTTTATCTCCCTATATATTTATAACTAACTTAGGCAAATGTGTACAACGAACTACGGCTATAACGAACTATCATGGTGCCTTGCGGTTCGTTATAAAAGTAGTTTACTGTATTACAAATCAATGGCAAATAAGAGATATTATATCACACGTTTACAAACCAATGAGCAATGGCTAACTGTTATGTGACCGGCCTGGTTAAGTTATTAGACTTAAGGTTGACAGGTACTGAGTTGGCTCCCTGGTATCATCTCCAATCCAGAGCGAGCTCCCACGGTTCAGTCAGGCCTTCCCTCCCCCACCCCACTACCATGTTCCTACGTGCCTGTTAATGTAGGCTATTTGACCGACCTTTGCACTTTTGGTTTATTGTTTATTTTAAAATCTACCAGAATGGACAGACTGAATTAAATTTGTCAGATTATTACAGTCCATTATGACAAGAAGTACGAAAAACATCGCTATATTTAGACATCCAAATGAACCAATGACCGTGGAGCTAATTCTTGAATCCGGAACTGACGTCAGCTTCCGGCGACGTGACGACAGAGCTGATTTCGTGAGAGTTAGGTTACTGGTGTACGTCGTCTGGCTGTTGTTTTTGATGGGATATGTAGTATTGCACATACATTCTACAAAACAGAGATGTTATTCGGTAAATTTATTATCATCACCATCATTATCATAATCATAATCGTCATCATTATTATTATTGCCATATCATAATTGAAGTAATATATAACCAGTCATCAACATTGTACGTTCAATAGTGAATGCTTTGGATCGGAGATCAAAGGTCGCGTTCGTGCATTACATGTATAGTGGACCAGAGGAATATATACGACTTAAACATTTTCAAGTTATCATTCTCTGGTATTATTTGTTACACATGTGAATGAATGCACACTTTATTTGTGATATATTATTATCAAAACGCTTATTCGTGTAAAAATCGTGGAGGACGGGTTAAAGGATCGTGCTCGGGCCATTCTTGTGGATTATCGATCTGTGTTCACATTCGTTAAAGCGTGGCGCTGTATAGAACTGGGTGTAGTTCCGTGGTCTGACTCGACATTAAGTATGCCGATTAAAAAAGCTGACCTGACAGATATAACAAATGAATTGGCAGAGATACATGCCGCCCTTATTGACATTCCAAAAAAAGTGAACTTAAAGACCTGATAGAGTCAGCAGTGGATGCCGCAGTTAAAGCTATCCGAGATAATCTAAAACGGGAAATCAAAGAAGAAATTTTAAATGAACTAGATCATGACAAAATGAAAAGTGGGTTATTTAACACAAAGCTATGAAAAAGCAGGAAGAAAGAAAGAAAGAAGTGTTTTATTTAACGACGCACTCAACACATTTTATTTACGGTTATATGGCGTCAGACATATGGTTAAGGACCACACACATTTTTTTAGAGGAAACCCACTGTCGCCACATAGGCTACTCTTTTACGACAGGCAGCAAGGGATCTTTTATTTGCGCTTCCCACAGGCAGGATAGCACAAACCATGGCCTTTGTTGAACCAGTTATGGATCACTGGTCGGTGCAAGTGGTTTACACCTACCCATTGAGTCTTGCGGAGCACTCACTCAGGGTTTGGAGTCGGTATCTGGATTGAAAATTCCATGCCTCGACTGGGATCCGAACCCAGTACCTACCAGCCTGTAGACCGATGGCCAAGCAGGAAGAAGAGATAAGTAGTATGAAAATAATGCATGAACAACTGACATCTCGTGTAAACCAGGCTATCTCTCCAGCAAACTATAATGAACAATATTCACTGAAAAACAATATTAAAGTATTTGATTTTCCCGAGACTTCGGATGAAAATCTTTCTGAAGAATTCTCAAACATTTTTAAAGATAAAGGAGGAGTTTCAATCAGCAGGAATGAAGTGGTTGCAATACACAAAATTCCACATGCAGATAAGTCAACTGCAAGGCCACTTCTCGTCAAATTTTCTTCCTCGGAGGTCAAGATTCGGGTCATGAGAACCAAGAAACGGCTTAAAGAACAACATTCTTTTCGAATAGCAAATGATGTTACCAAAACAAATGTACATCTCATCAATCGGCTGAGAAAGCATCACGCAATCGAAAATGCATGGTATTTCAATGGCAGAGTCTATGGAACATCTAAGAAAGGAACGAAATTCCAGTTCTCTCCCTCTGAAGAAATAGAAAAGCTGATGGGAACCAAAATATAAACTGTAACTATAGTTCGTTTAATTTGACATTATGTAACGAAACTGTATGATCAATGTGTTCAGATTTTCTCTGGGTAAAAACTTTGTTAGGCCTATCTATATAGAAACTGATTTATTTAATAAATAACGAATATGAACGGTTCACAGACATCACTGCTAACTCAAGTGGGATTTTTATGTGTTCGTGGTTTTGTATTTATTTTTAATTTTCTTTTTTTTAAATTAATTATTTAGTTACTTTATTATTTACATAGTATGTATTTTATTTATTTATGTTATTATTATTACTGCTATTATTATTAGTTTTATTATTATTGACAATCATCTGCGCTAGGGCCTATGACACTTTGTTGGTTTTATTTATTTAACTTTTTTTATTTTTATGGACATATATATTTATTTATTATTTTGATCCATCTGCACTTTAGCTGATGTCTGTATTGAGACATCATATAAATTTCATTATTTATCAAACTATTACTTTTTGAGTTATTGTTTGCTTTTTTTTTTAAAGAAACCCATAGCATTGGAGGACAAGTAACTTAGATGTTGGTATCAGTGTCAACATACCATGTTTTTTCTCCTGATTTAAATGCAGGTCTCGCCGCGTGCTGCTTATTGTGCAACTATTCTAAGATAACTCTGATAGGGATTAAGTGTACTTGTATATATATTTTAGTACAGGTGTATTATGCAATAGCAGCATGCAGCCTCTATCTGTATACCTGTATATTGCTACAGGGACTGAAATGTTCTCTTAAAACTTCTTAGTAGGCAGCTAATAATACGGTGTTGAAGAGACTTGGTAAGCAGAATATACTATGCCCATTGTGCCAGGTTTATTAATAATAGAATTAGGTTTTGGCCATATAACATAGAATCTTATCACGATGTTTGTATGCCAGGGTTTGTTATCCTTTTCTCATCTAAAACAGAGTGTCGTAATTTCCGTAAGTATTACATGGCATTGTTGAGCATAGCTAACATTTCAGGCCCTGTAGACATAAGGTTATCAATGATTAGCAACTTTTATATATTTGTTATTATTACCGGTATTTAAAAAAAAAAATTCATTCATTTAACTGATCAAGCTTGTTTTTAATAATTAGAATAAAGTTTAAAGTAACATATTTCCAATTGGTGGAAACAAAATTGATTTTTATTTCTTCTTCTCTTTTATTGTACTATATCATTCCTTTCCTTTAATATACTTATTTGTTTAAATTAGAGTTTTGGAGTCCCATTGTTTGTATTCAACAAAACCACTTATGTTTTTATTAGTAATTTTCATCCTTCATTTGTAATGTTCCTTTGCCTATTTAGTATTGTTAAGCCTTCTGCATTCCATAATTTGTGCAAAAATGTCTTTACATATATTAACGGTTAACTGTCAGGGATTGGGAGATTCAGAAAAGAGGAGAGATGTATTAAATTATTTAAAGAAAAAACAATTTAACATCTATTGCCTACAAGACACTTACAGTTGATTTAGAACCATATACCCAAAGCCAGTGGGGTATAACTGTGTGTTTAGCTCATTTTTCGGAAATTCCAGAGGAGTTGCAATCCTCTTTAATAATAACTTTGAATATTAATTGAATAAAATAAAAACTTATAATTCAGGAAATTTTATTATATTAGATATAACTATAGAAGGAGAGAGGATCACACTTGTTAATATATAGGACCAAATAATGATAACCCAAACTTCTATGAACATATTTTAAATGTTATTGAAGAGTTTGAACATGAAAAATATATTATATGTGGGGATCTCAATTTAGTACTCGATCAAAGTTTGGATACAAAAAATTATAAACATACAAGGGTTTGAAAGTAGTTATAGATCAGATCATTCTGGAGTTGTTTTGTACCTAAAGATATACCAATTTGAAAAAGGGAGGAGTCTATGGAAACTCAATAAGTCACTACCTAAGGATAAAACATACATTGATTTGATAAAAGAAACTATTAAACATGTTAAATGCCAATATATAGTGCCTGTATATAATTAAAAAAAATATTAATACAATATCAAATGAAAATATTCAATTTACTATCAGTGATCAACTTTTATTGGAAGTACTGCTTCTGGAAATAAGAGGGAAAACAATTTCTTATTCAGCTTTCAAAAAGAAAACATAAAATATTTTAGAAGCACAACTCTGTGATGCGATAAATGCTCTTTAAAATGATAGCTGTATGAACAATTCAGAATTATTATTAGAAAAAAAAGAAGAATTGATAAAAATTAGGAAAGAAAAATTAAAAGGAAAGTTTATTTTATCGAGAACAAAATGGATTGAGGAGGGTGAAAAGCCTACAAAATACTTGTTTAATTTGGAGTCTAGAAATTTTTATAGTAAGTTTATTTCTAAAATAGAATTAATAGATACTATTTTAATAACAGACCAAAAACAAATTTTAAATGAAAAAAAAAAAAAATCTACAGTAAACTATATTCAAGCAATAATTTAAAACTAATGATAATATTGAACAAAGACTTTCAGAAGCTAATTTTAATAAATTAATTTATGCTGAAGCTGAAAAACTAGAAGGAGAAATAGAATATCACGAAGCATTAGCATTTCTTAAAAGTATGAAAAATGACAAAAGTCCTGGATGAGAGTTTCTTTTTAATGTTTTGGATCGACTTGGGTAATTTTATTGTAAGATCGATTAATTGTGGCTACAATTTGAAAGAAATGGCTTGTACACAAAAATTAGGAATAATTACCTGCATCCCAAAATCCAATAAACCAAAACAGTTTTTAAAAAATTTGCGGCCAATCACGTTATTAAATTGTGTATATAAAATTGCCTCTGGTTGCATTGCCAACTGAATCAAAAAGGTCCTAAATGAAATTATATCAGCTGATCAAACTGGTTTTATAAAAGGAAGATATATAGGTGAAAATATCAGATTAGTATATGATATTATGCAATACACAGAGGTCCATAATATACCAGGTAGTTTCTGTTAATAGATTTTGAAAAAGCTTTTGATTCGATGTCTTGGCAGTTTATTCAGCAAGCTCTAGATATTTTCAATTTTAGAATGTCCATAAAAAACTGGATTCTAACATTTTACCATAACTCAGAGTCAAGAAAAATACAAAATGTTTTTTTATCTGAAAGTTTTAAACTAGAAAGAGGATGTAGGCAAGGTGACCCTCTCTCCCCGTATATTTTTATAATATGTGCTGAAATTCGATCAGTATTAATAAGAAATAATTAGACTATTAAAGGAATAGAAATTGATGGACAAGAGTATCTCATAACGCAATATGCAGACTATACAACCTTTATCTTGGATGGATCTCACAAATCCCTTGAAAATACTTTAATAATTTTAGACAAATACACTGCTATCTCTGGTTTGAAAATAAATTACTCAAAATCGAAAGTTATTTCGATAGGCAGTAAAACATTCTCAAAGGAGGTTTTCCATCATACAAGATGGAGGCTAGAATGGGGTTCTGACCAATTTACTCTTTTAGGGGTGAATTTTTCTGTAAATTTTGAAGATATTGTTATCAAAAAATTTGAACCGAAAATATTAATGATAAACAAATTAATAAAACAATGGTCTACAAGAACATTAACAGCATTAGGTAGAATTATTGTTCTAAAAACCATAATAATCCCTAAAATAACTCATCTGATTATTTCTCTACCAAATCCGCCTGAATTTTTTTTTTAAAACATAAATAAACTGTTCTTCGCCTTCATTTGGCAAAATAAACCAGAAAGGATAAAGAGGGAAATTTTAGTACAAGACTATGAAAATGGGGGTTTGAAAATGTTACATATTTCTAATTTTATAACTGCATTAAAATCCACATAGATAAGAAGAATTCTTACATCTAATTCTAAATGGAAAACACTTTCTGAAACTGTTACAGGTTTAACCACTCAAAAGCTAGTTTCTTATGGAGATTACTAACTAATTCTCTTTGGAAAGATGTTCTCCATAGTTGGCTGTTGATTCAGCAGAAACAAATATTTGAGAAAATGGAAGAAATAATGAGCTGTAACATTTGGTATAATAGTAAAATAACAATTGATAGAAAGCCTATTTTGTACAAGACATATTTTGAAAAAGGTATTGTGTTTATGGATATTTCATGAATTATGATACATTCAGAATTAAATATAATTAAAAACAAATTTCCTTGAATATGCCTCTTTGTTAAATGCTGTAAAGTTATTCTGTAACACTGTAAAAACACAAGTAAACCAAATAAATCCTATAATGAATAACACAATATTACCGTATAAATTACAGATTTTTTTAAAGGAAGAAAAGGGTAGTCGGGTAATGTATAAAATATTAAATGTTTCTAGTGTTTGCTCAATTTCACAAGCATAATATATGGAAGAAGGGTGTACATTTTCCTTAGATGAATGGAAAAAATATTATAGTAGCAACAAATAGCAACAAACACATTTTTATCTAAATCAAATATGTTGATTCTACTATATGTAATTTTTGTCAACTTAACCAGAGACCCTGGAACATTTATTCTATGAATGTCCTAAAGTTGCTGTCTTATGGAATGCAGTGGAACAGTGGACACTGAACAAAGGTGAACATACGAAGTTTGATAAATATGTGGTACTGTTTGGAATTATAATTTTTTTTTTTTTTTTTTAAACTGGCTAATTGTCAATATAAAATATTATGAAAATAAGAAAAGCCAAACTGAACAAAGATACCATTAAAAATATTATATACGAAAAGTTGAATGTTGAAAAATTTAGATTTTATAAAAGTTGTAACTATAAAGAATTTGTTGAGTATTGGTCACCTTGGTTCAGTGTTTTAGAAACGAGTAACAATTAATAGGAACATATTTGTGATAACAGCAAAAAAATGTAAGGTTGATAATATAGTTTGTTACGTATGATAGATATATATAACTCGGGACTTGTCTAAAACTTGTTGTTCTTTTTCTACATCAATTTTCTGTGTGTGTGTGTGTGTGTGTGTGTGTGTGTGTGTGTGTGTGTGTGTGTGTGTGCGGGGAACCCAAGACCACCACCCATTTGTCATCGAAATTCACTTTGTTACATGTACTTTCCCTCAGACAAGACATTGCTGATAAAGTATTTTACTGTATTACCTGGACAGAATGGTACAGATGTTGACAACTCGCAGTCGCAGACGGGAGTAAATGTTTCCGACGACGTTGTCAATGGTGGTGTCATCACGAAGGAGGATGTCAGGCTCGGAGCTGTTGTTGTAGCTGACATTGGGCAGGTAAAGTTAGGAAGCATGCCCGAATCAACGTAGTTTGTGTCGCTGATTGTCGAATAATCTACAGAGTATTAAATTAATATAATTATTACTACCGACTTAGGTGTCGTCATCATCATACTTGTTGACATTATTATTATTATTATTATTATTATTATTATCACACACAGACACACACATACATACACACACACACACACACACACACACACACACACACACACACACATACGTACATGCGCATATATATATATATATATATATATATATAAAATAGTAAAACGGATTAGACTGATCTGATGAAGAAATTTAAAACAAGAAAAAAGAACAACAGAATTCCAATTCTGAAAATAGTAAAATAAAACAAAAGGAATCGTATTATACAAAACGAAATTGTGATTCCTCTAAAGAAAACAATATCATTGTATTATGTTTTGGTGACGTGTATCCCAATCTCAATTTTTAATTAGTACTATTTACAAACATCTACATGTACTTAAGTTCACAACACAGGTTTGGTTTTTTTTAGAAGGTTCTTTAATGTACTAAACGCACATGCAAAACATCGTTTGATTCCAGTGACTCTGGTCAGGTTGAATGTCATTGCAGGGAGAATATCGTGATCAAGATACGGTTTTCTTCCCATCAACATCAGACATTCGTTGTCACCAGTGAAGGTGAAGGCCACACACTCGCTGTTCGGCACGTCTTCTGCGAGACACCGGTCCTCACACCCGGTCAGGTTCATGAACCCTGCGCTAATGAAACTTCCGGTCAGAGTCTTCTTTGGATACGAATTGTACCAGCAACTGTCTGGAACCAAACGGGGAACACGTCAGCAATCATTTTTTAAGAAACCTCCAGCACACTACTTGATAAATAATTGGCGCTTTAATGAGTAACAAGATACGAGTATATATTGCCGAATTTACGTAATACTTTATTTTTCTTATTATCGTTTAAAGAGATATACCCTAGTTTTTAAACGCCAACGCATAGTTGTGACTATTAGAGCCCTTTCTGATAACTGAAATCATACTTTACTTTGAGGTAATTGTTTAGATTATCTACTTCCGTACATTCTAAATGTTTTTGGTCATCCTGGTGTTTTCAATATCACAAAATACATTTCTCATATATTTAAAAACGCACATGCGTCTGAGAAGTAACAGTTATGCAGTCGATTGTTAGTCTTTATTTTAGATGGTATTTCATCATTTCAAAGTCACAGACTCATGTTTCACTGTTGTAACTTTATCCAAATGTGTTACAGGTTTGTAGATTAACTAAACTTAGTGTGCATTTTCATGGGTTGAAACTAGGGTCTGTCCCTTTAACTCATCTTAGCAGAACGTTTTCTTTAAAACTAATGATACAGGCATATGCACCTTGTGCACATCTAACGTAAATTAGCGATCGTGTCGTGGGAACTGTCCGACTTTGCCCTAAATAGTAAAGACATATAGACTATGTTTGGGAATCGGTTGGAGTTTCATCATCGATCATCGGTTACAACCGGCTGGCACCAATCGATCAACTTGTGATTACACAATCGGTTAGAATTATAGGTAGTACTAAACCAAATAACTTCCGGCTAAGTCAAAGTTCGAGGTGCACGTAACTTTTGATAGAGGTGAACACCACAAGTTCTGTGATTGGTGATAAATGTGAGTGTGTAGGTTGTAAAAAGAAATAGTTTCGTCTGGTCAAAAAAATTATGCAATTTTATTTCGTCTAGTACCAGTGTGTCAAGAAGCGTTGTGCTTGAAATACGTATGGGGTACCTGTAAAAAAAAGCACTCGAATTTTGTCCGGAACTAGGGTAGTGATAGGCGCTACCTGTTATCTCAGAAATGAGCAGCTTGACCCCAGTTGTTTTCTGATTCACTTTAAGTGTGAGGGGTGGAAGTATTTATATCCGTGGCGTTTATGTCGATTGATACGCTGCAGGTAGGATTTTAGCCACATATGTTACTATTGTCGTCTATGGGATTTTATTTGATTTGGTAGTATACACACTATAAGAGCATAAAAATATTGAGTAATAGGCATCGTGCCCCTAGTGTCGAGTTCACCAGGATCTAGACACTAGAATCCGTTACTTTTACCTTTAATAACTATTTAAATATGTTTTTGTTTTTTTTCTTCATGTACACATGAGGAAGAAATACAGTTAACATTTTAATACACAATCAATTATGGATTTTCAGCACATCAGTAGAGACAAACCGATCAATGTTCGATTACAATCGATTATAATCGATTATTGGAACATCACTAATTAGACAACTTCTCTGCCGTTCTCTTTTGTCTTTATGTTGTTGTTGTTGTTGTTGTTGTTTGTATGCACTTTATTACAACTATTTTGGTAACAATTGATGTTTTGTGTGGTAATATTTGATGTATTTTTTTCTGGTGATCCACTCGTGTGGGTTTGGATTATAAAGACTGAAAGGTCAGTGCCTTGCTGTACAGTATTCTTAGTATTTACCCTCCTGCCACCACCCCCACCCCCTCTGTCTCTCTCTTTGTCTCTTTGTCTCTTTCTCTCTCTCTCTCTCTCTCTCTCTCTCTCTCTCTCTCTCTCTCTCTCTCTCTCTCTCTGTCTGTCTCTCTCTCCACACACACACGCGCGCGCGCGTGCGCGCACACACACACACACACACGCACCAAGCGTCTTCCAGTTACAAACCCAGAGGCTGTTCACAGATGTATTCGTTCAGGAAGCTACATGGCGTCGTACTCCAGGCAAATGTGGTCACGTATATTCGGATACACTTGGATATCTTCAGCAAATCGGGTTCACCCTTAGCCCACATGGTCCAGGTGTCCAGAGGCAAGCAGTCTGTCCAGCTGTAGTCCAGTGTGCTTCTATCGAACAAACCCATCCAAACATTGTAAAGTCTGTGAATAATAAAATAGTCTTCATGATCATTGTATTTCAATTGATCTTGTTGCACATCAGTCGCGTGTGCCAGGGGAGGATTTTGGAGGTTGAATCCTCCCCCTGCTAAAGCAAATGGATATATTTTTCGGGTGAGCATGACTCGACCTCCCCTCCCTATAAACGTCGACCACCACCTCCTGCTAAAATGATTGCACATATAATTTATTACAAAGATCATAAAATCATATTAAATGTATATTAAATCTATCAATTCAAAGATCATAAAATCATATTAAATCTATATTAAATCTATAAATTCAAAGATCATAAAATCATATAAATATATTTATTACTAAAATACCTTCTTCGTTCTTTCTACTCCTAAACACACCTGTGGGATTTTACAAACAGTAATCGATTGCGTTTAGTGTACGAAGGCTGGCTTGCGTGCCGTACTCGATTAAACCATTTCCGTTTGCTTTCAACTTCAAATGCACGCCATTTTTAAGATGTTCGATTTACCTAGCAACGCTACATTTGAATCATTTTTAGTTGTTGTCGTTGTCGTTGTTGTTCCCGTGTTAATGGAGAATACATCAATAGCTGCTGGATAACAAGTATCCGCGTCAAACTAACTATAAATGACGTATGGATTGTCGTTTCCGTTTCATCACTGGAAAAGGCCGAGACAATGCAACAATAATGCATGTTGCTTATCACGCAATGAGCAACATACAAATGCATACTCGAGACGTTTTGTGTTCCACCCTAGATACTGTCTATGTTTGAGCCATACATTCTGTCTAGATTTATAAGTGTTGTCTCCAAGACTATGCAGCTTTTCATCGTGATTATTGACCCTTTTTTCTGTTGGAGTGCACTAAACAATAATTGTTTATGCTTGGACAATATAGTTTTTAGAAAACATCTTCTTTCGTTTTCAGTAGTGCTTTCAAAATCGTACAGAAAATGTCAAATATTTTTTTTTTTTAGAAAGTGCACATAAAAGATACCATGCTGCTAACGAAAAGGTTTAACGGACTATATGTCAGAATAATTATATCTATGACATCCAATACTCAAAGGGGCGGGACGTAGTTCAATGGTACAGCGCTCGCCTGATGCGCGATCGATCTAGGATCGATTCCCGTCGGTGGACCCATTGGGCTATTTCTCGTTCCAGACAGTGTTCCACAACTGGTGTAACAAAGGCCGTAGTATGTACTATCCTGTATGTGGGATGGTGCATATAAAAGATCCCTTGCTGCTAATCGGAAGAGTAGCCCATGTAGTGGCGACAGCGATTTTCCTCTCTCAATATCTCTGTGGTCCTTAACCATATGACGCCACATAACCGAAAATAAAATGTGTTGAGTGCGTCGTTAAATAAAACATTTCTTTCCTTCTTTTTTTATAAATAGTGCTTTCAAAATTGTACAGAGAATTTCAAATATATTTTTTGAGAAAGTGCACATAAAAGATCCCTTGCTGCTAACGGAAAGGTTTAACAGGTTATATATCAGAATAATTATATGTATGACATCCAATACTAAATGATTAAACATCAATGTACATTAGTGGTGTTATTACATGAAACAAAATATTAACACACACACACACACACTCTCTCTCTCTCTCTCTCTCTCTCTCTCTCTCTCTCTCTCTCTCTCTCTCTCTCTCTCTCTCTCTCTCTCTCTCTCTCTCTCTCTCTCTCTCTCTCAATATCCTACTGATGCATCTGGGTAGGAAAGGACAGGTACGGAAAGAATCAAGGACAGATACATTATGTAGCAGGGAATATGTACTGTCCTTGTGACACTGACACATATTTTGAAAAAAAAACTTAGTTCGTTTTGTTTAACGACACCACTTGAAGACATTGATTAATTTAACAACGGAAATTTGGATGTCCAACATATAGTAATTTCACACGTAGTTTTCATAAGAAACCCTCTTTTTACATTAGCAACAAGGAATCTTTGATATGCCCTTTTCCAGGTGCAAGTTAATGCATACAAGTGACTGATATATACCAGTTGTGGATCACTCGTTGGGACGGGAAAACATCCAGTCAGATAATGGGTTCCCGAGGGTGTTCAGTTGTGATGTATTTGGACAAACTGTTACTAACTAGGTTGTGCATTCGACATCCAACGGTTAACACACTAAACAACATTCCTTTATTCGTTCGTTCATACATTCATTCTATCCTGTATAATTTTTCTGACACCCAACAGCGATGTATTGTTTGTGTTGAAGTGTTAAACATTTATTTATTTATTTATTCATTCATTCATTTATTCATTCATTCCTGTTATGTCATTTATTTGTATTCTTCTTTATATTTTCCTATTTAAGCAGGTATTTGTGGTGAAATTGTCATTAGCCCCAGACAATTCTCTCCGCGTTTCCCCCATGTCTTCCACCAAGCATTTCCTCCATCAGTGATATGTTAATAGTTTGCTTCGTGACATCGAGTCATGATACCTAAAGTAATAATTGACAATAATAGCGTTAAAACAAGTTTTGCTTACGAAAGGTTCTGCGATGTCCACTCCATAACAGTATCCTTAAGAATGTGCCGTTTAGTACTATCCTTCATAGTGACCAATCGTCTGTTGTCTTCCTGGCACTTGTGATTGGCCTCGTTCCACGAACGTTTTGTAAGATGAAGATACAAGGCCACTGGTTCCGAAGGTTTTCCTTGAATCCATGAAATGTAAAAAAAATAGATAATAAGTGATGTTACTGAACACAGGTGCCGGAAGTCAGGTGGTGGAATGGCAGTAGAGAATAATATTATGTACCACCTCCCATATGAACTCGAATTTGTATGCTCAACAAAAGTAAGTTTGTTTTGCTAGACGACACCACTAAGGCACACTGTTTATTAACAATCGGCTATTGGATGTCAAACGTTTGGTAATTCTGACATATAGTATTAGAGAGGGAGCCTACAACTTTCTTCGATTAGTAGAACTTATTGTGCGTGGGGTACCAAACAGAATTTCTGGCAACGTGGTACAAAATGTTACTATCGGGTGTGGCCACCGTGAGCATCCAATATGGCAACACATCGACGTCTCATGGAGCAGATGACCCTCCTGGTGATGGCTTGGGGGATTTGATGCCACACGCGAATCAAATTTGCCTCCAATTGCTGAAGAGTGTAAGCAGGGGCTTGCAGCCGGAGTAATCGTTTCATTGCATCCCAAACATGTTCTATAGGAGCAAGGTCGGGTGACAGAGATGGCCATGGAAGAACACTAATGTGTTGCTGGTTTAGATATGCCATGGTGAGTCTAGCCGTGTGAGGCCTGGCGTTATCATGTTGTAACGTCTGTAGATGAGGTTTAGCTGCAATATGGGGCATGACGTGGTATTGGAGGACCTCGTCTCTGTAGGTTTGGGCATTACAACGTCCTCGGAGGATGTGAAGGACTGTCCTACCTTGCATGTTGATTCCTCCCCATATCATCACACTACCACTCCCCTGCGATTCACCTCTTGAACACAACAGTTGGCGTATCTTTCACCACGTCCAGCCACACTCGCATCCGCCCATCGGCATAGCTGAGATGAAATCTGGATTCATCTGTAAAGAGGATCTGTCCCCAATGGCGTTGTGTCCATCGAGGATGTGTTCGAGCCCACTGAATTCGCTGTTGTCGAAGCCGCCGTGTCAGAATGGTTCCAACGTAGGGTTTACTTGGTTGCAGGCCCTGCTCCCGTAGTCGGCGCCGTACGGCCTGTTGACTGATGGGGCCGTTCGGGCCATGGACGGTAGTAGCTGTCCTAGCTGCAAGCTAAACTATGTTGCGCAGCTAATTAAATCCTTTTGGGTCTCACAAATTGCCTCATGCCATTGCTGGGACTCGAACCTGTGACACCGAATCGCCCGCAACTTGCAGACTTGCCACGATACGCTTTCGACTACCGAGTTAAAGACAATTCTCATTAACCGAACCATATGCATGGTGCCTACAAGCTACGCGGTCGATCCTGCTTACGTGCATGAAACAGTGGGCAAACCTGGCACTGGCTAATTATGTATTGATGTATGAATATCTATTTTTTGTTTGTGTGTCGAGTTTGACTATTGAATACATAGATATTAACGCACTGGCGCAGGGGATAACTAAATCCTTTCTGGCCTCACATGTTGTCGTATGCAGTTGCTGGGATTCGAACATGTGGCACTGAATCTCCCGCAACTTGCAGACTTGCCACGATTCGTTCTCAGCTATCGAGTCTTTCTTAAGAAGAATGCTCTTTAAACTGAATCATATGCATGTGGCCTATATCGTCCGCAACTTGTAGAATTGCTACGATACATTCTCAGCTATCTCTTGAGTTCTATCTTTGTATGTGTGTATGTATGTATGAGAGATAGGGTGGAACGGGGGTAGGGAGGGAGACAGAGGGTGGGGAGAGGGGAGAGATACCTACCTTCCAGGAAACGTATTGCTTCGTACACAATCAACATGACTATATAGCCGTTCATCTAAAATAAACAGAAATTCGTCAACTTTTATCTGCATCCACTGTGTAGTATTATTATTATTTTTCAATTAATATTATTGAGATAATACGGGATTTAAAAAAAAAATTTAATCATCTCAGTTCCAGATTATCTGTGTGTAACCTGCATAGGTATGCTCTAGAAATGTGAAGAGTTATGTCTCCAAATATGTCATTTATGTTACTGGAACGTCCGATGCATTAACACACTAGGCATGTGATAAATAAACATTTGTGTGTTTAAGTGCTATATTTCGAGAAGTATAAACTAATGTTTGTAAATGATAAAAATAATGTTTCTAAAATATGTGTAAAAAAAACCATACAAGTGACAAAACAATATACTTCCGCGCAATACATATACAAATTTATTAATGTTCACTGACGCTAAAGATATCATTTTTTTGTGAATAAAAATTCATTAAACAAAAATAAATTAAGTAAGTAAGTAAGTAAGTAAGTAAGTAATAAGTAAGTAAGTAAGTAATAAATGCCCATATTTTAAATCATTGCAAATCAGTTTACCCCACTACTACATCTACTTCTACTACTGCTACTCTTATTACTACTACTATTACTACTATTACTACTACTACTGCTACTACTACTACTACTACTACTACTACTACTACTACTACTTCTACAACAACAACCAACTACTACTACTACTACTACTTCTACAACAACAACTACTACTACTACTACTACTACTACTACATGTACTTCTTCTTCTACTGGTACTGCTACAGCCGCCACCACCACCAACAACAACCACTACTACTACTGTTGGAGGGGGTGAGAAAAACATTACTTTTGAAATTCAATACGAAACCATTCTTATCATGTTATGCTTTAAAATACCTTCCCAAAGAGCTAACAAACATGAGTTTAGCATCATGTTGTACCCATCCCAATGTCAAATATACGTTTATAACCATTTGTAATTAGAAATTGGGTCATAAATGTGTTAACATCTTGTCATAAAATGTTTGTTATTACTTGATTATGCTTTAATAATTTACCACAATGCTTTCTTTTTTGTTCCGTGACTGGTTTAGGCAAATGTCATGGTACGTGTTGTCTTGTTTGCTTACTATGTAGTGGCTTTTGTCCGAAGAACTGTTAGAATTACCAAAAGTTTGACATTCAATATCTGGTAATGGTTAATTCATCAGTATGTTCTAGTGGTGTTGTTAAACAAACCAATATTTTTGTTCACTATTTAATGTAATAATAGCCTGTAACTCAGTATGTGTTGTATATAAATTATTCAAGCATAACTGCAGAATCGTAATCACTTCTCTTTTCTAGCAATGCCTTTAGAATAATATTATACAGCCTTTTTGTTTGGACGCAAGTCTCGTAGGTCTTTTCAATCCAAATCAGCTAAAAAAAAAACCCGTTATTTATAATCAATGCAGACTTTATACACGATTGCAGGTCAATTCAATAATTTCTGGAATCGACTGGCTGCTTAATTTAAACATTATATATATATATATATATATATATATATATATATATATATATATATATATATATCATAAAGCGATAAAGATCTATTTCTGGAATATTTACTTGTATAAAAGTCTCTTTAAGAGACCATAGCTTGACACCCAATAACTGATTTACTTTTCGTGCTGGAATGTCGTTTAACATATATTCTATTCTATTCTATTCTATTCTATTCTATTCTATTCCTCTTTAAAACCAATTATTTTTAAGAAGGTGATTTTTCATTCTCCAGGATATTTCATAAATGAATTTGTATATATTATACACATTCATGAACATAGGTATTTTCCAGAAATAAGATACAGAAAGCATCTAAATTTAAAATTTTCCTTGTAATCTGTTATATGAGAACTTGCAAGGCGCATTCCCCTGTAAAATCATGCAATCATGGGTGTTTGAATTCCCGGGGGTTTAAATTTGACATGATGGTTGTATGCGACATCTAAAGGAAACCGAAGAATTGCACATGAGAGGAAAAAAACCTAAATTGATGATTTATCTACAGCTTAAATAAGTCTAACTACTAATCATTTCTCAAGTGCTTTACGAAATTTACAGATTTATTATGTTTAAAGTATATAAATTTTGTCAGTGCATGTTTAACCCGTAACTGTAAACCTTTTTTAACAATTAAACAAAAACAATGAAGTGTTACACAATAAGTAGAAGTTTACCGTTAGCTCATTTATCATTTATGCATCCTCACATCTCTCTAATGACTGAGCACTATAAATAAATACAAACAAGGATTTCCGAATTTTGGTAATTTGAAAGAAAAAAAGTTAACAATTAAAATAGCAGTGAATTTGCAATGAAGACACCGCTTGGATTTCTTCGATGACCAAAATGTTAAAAAAAAAACCCAGCAAAACTATAGCTTGCACAGTGGGCTGTTTTTCTTTTCTTTTCTTTTATATATTTGTTTTTTGTCTTGACTTCGGGTCACCTGACAAGTGAATCTCTGCTGCCCTGGACCCCGTTCCATGAAGCGATCTTAGCACTATTATCGCCTCCTTAATTTTGTTCTACGATCGCCAGCCCGTTCCACGACCAGCGTAGCCCGAGTACTCTGACTGTAAGAGAGCTAGACGGACATTTGGACATAAATACGCTCTCATTACAGTCAGAGACCAATCTATGTATTTTTTTGGCAATTCCCGACAACCAAAAAGTTGGCAAAGATTTCCGCTCTAATATCACAACAATTCTATGTTTGACTTAAACACTTTTACATCGATCATTTTCGAGTTAATTGATTAAAAACAATCCACATATTAATCACTAATACACACACTACAGAAAGAAACCCGACAGCACCCACATTCAGCTAAGCTTCGGCAAACTCCGGACAGCAGAATTCTAAGTTCGCCGACCTATATCGTGACATTGCGTCACATGATCGCCCACTCAGCCATTCCGTCTACTAGGCGGAATCGCCCAGTGGGCGATCACGTGATCTATGTCACGAAATAGGTCACCGAGCTTTGTAATTCTTGCGACGGAGTGTCACGAAGCGTAGCTGAATATGGGTGCTGTCGGATTTCTTTCTGTACTATGTGTATTAGTGATTAATATGTGGATTTTTTTTAATCAGTTAACTCGAAAATGATCGGAGTAACGGTATTTGACGTCAAACATAGGATTGTTGTGATATTAGAGCGGAAATCTTAGCCAACCTTTTGGTTGTCGGGAATTGCCAAAAAAAATACATAGGTTGGTCTCTGACTGTAATGAGAGCGTGTTTATGTCGAAATGTCCGTCTAGCTCTCTTACAGTCAGAGTACTCGGGCTAGACGCAGCGTAGCTTACTATCGTCGTAAATTACTGTGAACATTTACAATAGGTACGAGGCAGTTGTAAGCCACTAACGTGCATGTAGCTGTCAAATGGCAGTTAAATGATGATTTGGTCATTTTCTAAGAAGGATACTAACTTTTTGTATAACAATGGATCTAATATTTACCAAATACTTTTTATATACTTGGCGTTCGATGAAACAACATTCTAGGCCATACGACTTTCACACGAAAATACGGGAAATAACTCTCATGTCTTATGCATTCGGCAATTATCGCTTAACAAATAAACTGACAAAGTTACTTCCTGGATGTCCGATACTAATAACTAATTCGTACTTCTTCGTAAAGAATATTTTAATCATTAAAAGGTCACTTACAACTACCGTAAGGTTGCTTTGTGGAACGGCTATAAACTTTACGGTGTCAGTTGTAAAATTCACCGTAAGTCACTACATTTAACCTTAGCTACAATTCTTTCGTGGAACGGGGCCCTGGTGCCTGTGTTAAAAGGACATTCCTGAGTTTTCTGCATTGTAAAATGATACCGACTAATAAAATAATTCTACGATTAAACTTACATATTAAATATATTTTCTTGTTTAGAATATCAGTGTCTGTATATTCAATGTGCTTCTGGTCGTTTTAATATTTGTAAGAAGCCCAAACTGGATTTTGTCTTGAAATAATTTGGTATGTACGAAATATTTGTTTTAAAGAAATAACATAAAATATAACCTAGTACAAATATTAGAACATCAGAAACACGTTTAATATAGAGCCACTAATATTTTATGCAGAAAAATATATTTGATATGTAATTACAATCGTTAAAAAGTCTCTGTTAGTCAACAACATCTTAAAAATTGCAGCAAACTCAGGAATGTCCCTTTAGTACGATTAGTTGTTTGTTATCTTAGTTTATTATATAAGCTCAAAAACATTTTATTTAAAAAAAAAAAAGATATTTGTGACATATTTATAATCGCGACTTGCCATTTTGACCTCTAAAATTAGTTTGTAGGTTGGGAGGGGCAAAAATAAAGCTATCATCGAATGATATTGAAAGATATTGTCAATCTGAAACGGTGGTTTCGTTTTGGTATTTCGTTACTTAACAATCAATGTATTTATCAACACCTTTACTACTACTACTACTACTACTATTCATTTTTCTTCTATTCATTTTTCTTCTATTACTCTACTACTAAGAGTACTACTACTACTACTATTACAACTACTATTACTACTTCGTTTTCTTCTTTTTGTTTTTCGTCTTCTACTACTACTACTACTACTACTACCACCAAGAAAGGAGAGAGAGAGAGAGAGAGAGAGAGAGAGAGAGAGAGAGAGAGAGAGAGAGAGAGAGAGAGAGAGAGAGAGAGAGAGAGAGAGAGAGAGAGAGAGAGAAAGAAAGAAAGAAATACATTAAAAGAAGCCGAAGAATTGCAATAAGATTATGTTGCCGTTTGATATATATTTTTAAAATAAGCACAATAGACAAACACAATTAGTCTTTAAAATGTAGTTATGCTTACTTGGCACCGCTATGTCAAACTTCTTTAAAAATACACCTTTATTGCGTCCGTCATGAACTGGATTCATATACTTGGCTGCAAGAATTTATATACTGATATGCAAATCGTTGAACTTAATACGTTTGCGTCACTAAAATAATCGATCAAGCGACTTCGTTACATTTTTATGCGAGCATACCGTCATATCTCTTTAAAGCACTCAGTACACTCTGCCTTGTGAAGAGTTACAATATAACGTTTACCTACAAAATGAGCTGATACTATTGTCGTTAATTATAAACGCCTGTTGTGAGATATAGCACCTTAAAATAACGGGTTTCGTCATACTCCTAGTTTAACACGAGACTGTTGTTAACGGGTGTACATATATTATATATATATAATTATCTGATTGCGCAACTGTGTCACTGAGATGAGTTTTATTAAATGTTTTATTTTAACGATGAAAGCCAATATCGACCGATATTGATATCGATATTCGTTGTCCACGCGTCATTTAGAAACACTACATATTGATTTTCACTAAACGCAGAACCTAATTGTTCTAACACATTAACATTCACCAGCCAGATCTTAAACCTACACGGGGAAATATCTTTGCTCATATTTGCGTTTCTTAAGTTGTCTTTTCTTGGGAGAATGATGAGTTGTCTTTTCTTGGGAGAATGATGAGTTTATTTGTTCCGTTGCAGTTATTCTTAACCGGTGGTGTCCATATAACTTCTGGTCATATTTGTCTTAATATTGGTAAACGCACGCACGCACGTACGCACACACACACACACACACACATATACATACATACATACATACATACATACATACATACATACATACATAAACATACGCATACACATATATACTAAACAACACTTGTTTTATATATATATATATATATATATATATATATATATATATATAGTATATATATATATATATATATATATATATATTGTTTAAATTTGCGATTCACTGATAAAAAACGTCAACTTTCCAATTTCACTTCTGACCACAATCATCCTTCAAGATCTTTGGTGGTTGTGACGGAACATGCTCTTAAATTTGTTTCGCCTGTGGCGATTTTAATTGTGTTAGAGGGCCGTGTGCAGTTCATTGCACGTAGCGCAGGTGGACAACTTGTTACGTAATACTTCGCGCGATCGGGCATTCCAATATGCACTTAGTCCAGCTGTGGGAGCCATGTGGCCAGTAGTTACGTAATACCTCTGCGAGTGCGGTTTTTACAACCGTGATTTGGCGACGATGGCGATAGCCAGACTGACGATCAGAGAGAAATATGCGTCTCTGGGAGAGGTGGAATATCAGATGATAGGGGGAGGTATCGCCTTGTACCCCCAGGCAATATTCTGATTTATAATAAATAGCTAGTTTTTAGAGGTATCAGGAGAACAAAAAGGAACGCTTCCCGGGAACGTAGTCCGTTTGGACTGGTAAATATTTTATTTCTGCTCTGTGTATAACCTTGACGTGATTGATGTGACTTTAAATATTTTAATACTGTATTATACCAATATTCTTTAGACAGTGTCTTCGGTCATCTGACGAAGTAAATCGTAGACTTTTTGTTCTAACATTATATGAGTATTTGGTAATATAAAGCTTAGCCAGTCATCCTAGAAGACCTAGGTAAACTGTAGGCTATTGTCTTTATTGTGATAGGTACCAGTATTAATTCTGTGTTACAAGGTTACTGAATGAGTAGTTAAGGGTTAATTAAAAATTAACCAGTTAGGAATAGTGTTGTAATTCCTTTATTAATTAAGTTCTCCTGGCAGCGTTCCTAAATTATCACACGTTACTGAACGAGTAGTAAGGGTTAATTAAAAATTAACCAGTTAGGAATGGTGTTGTAATTCCTTTATTAATTAACTTCTCCTGGAAGCGTTTCTCAATTATCACACGTGTGGGTGTTGTGTCACGGTGAAGTGATTCGCATATTGTGTAACTAGACACCTAGAGATTAACTAATTAAGTGATCAGTTCTGGGTTGTTATTATTGTTGTTATTAATTAACTACTACGGCTGTACATTTGTCAGCGTAGATTAATACAGATTCCAAAGTGTATTGTGTTTTTGTTGTGTTTTCTAGAGAACTAACGTGCTATAATAATATATACTTTATATAAGATCGTATCGCTGATCATACCTAGACGAGCCATACTAGGGTTTAACAGCCTGTTACAGAGAGATCTAATAGATGTACAGTTAGGAGAGATATTTTGATAATCGTGTTTTATTCAGTTACGGGAATTATAGAATCCCCGTGACAGTGGTCATAAAACCTACTGTAATACTGAACTACCGGTTGTAATGTTTGCCCAATTAATTCATTCTTATCATATAACCATTCCCCACAAGTGAATAGGCCTTTCACCAATTGTTATGGGCTCGTTAATTCAGTGAACATGTGACGTCATTTAATTATATATTGTTCATTTTAATGTTAAAGGGACATTCCTGAGTTTGCTGCAACTTTTAATATGTTATTGACTAATTGAACCTTTTTAACGATTGTAATTACATATCAAATATATTTTTTATGCGTAAAATGTTAGTGGCTGTATATTAAACGTGTTTCTGATCGTTCTAATATTTTTACTAGGATACATTTCATTTTAGGAAACTGATATTCTAAACAAGAAAATATATTTAATATGTAAGTTTAATCGTAAAAATATTTTATTAGTCGGAAACATCTTACAATGCAACAAACTCAGGAATGTCCCTTCAATGGTTTAGCTCTAAAACTTGATCTTGTTGAAACTGAGCTACACATGTACATTACTTCGAGATCATTGCCATCATTGAAACTCATTTAAATATTTAGATATGTTGATTAAAGGTTTGAAAGGACCTTATAGTTGAGACAGAAGTGAACATGCCTGTGGAGGTGTAACAGTTATGTTAAAAATCGCATCATCCCGAAACAGTGATCGCATTAATAAGGTTGTTAGAGTTGGAATTCAGTTAAATCTGAAATACGACAACCCAAACTAGAATACAGCAATAACATTGATAATACAATTAATATTATATTTACAATTTAAATAATATTTACAAAAACGAAAAGAAAACGGTGGAAAATTTATAATAATTATTTTAAAATGGTAATTTTGTTGTCTGTTCATTTACACCGTTGATTATCCATCACCCTGAAGAGACCGTATCAGCATTGAATGATTTCTTCATTTAATAATCATTTAATAACTTTTGACTCTGAACCATCAGGGGCAGGACGTACCCCAGTGGTAGTGCAATCACCTGATGCGTGGTCGGTCTAGGATCGACCCCTGTCGGTGGTCCCATTAGGCTATTTCTCGTTCCAGCCAGTGCACCACAACTGGTGTAAAAAAAAAAAGACCATGGTATGTACTATTCAGTCTGTGAGATGATGCATATAAAAGATACCTTGCTGCTAATCGAAAATAATAGCCCCAAGAGTGCCGACAGCGGGTTTCCTCTATAATTATCTCTGTGGTCCATAAAGGGACAGCCTTGAGTTTGCTTTATTGTAAGAAGTTTCCGACTAATAACATATTTCTGCGATTAAACGTACATATCAGTACATCAGTATATCAGTATCTGTATATTCAATGTGTTTCTGGTCGTGTTTTTAGGAACTAAAATGAAAGATAACCTAGTATAAATATTAGAATGATCAGAAACACGTTTAATATATAGCCACTAATATTTTATGCAGAAAAATATATTTCATATGTAATTATAATTGTTCTGTCTGTCGATTATATCTTTAAAATTGCAGCAAACTCAGGAATGTCCCTTTAACCATATGTCTGACACCATATAATACCGGCCTCGGTGGCGTCGTGGTTAGGCCATCGGACTACAGGTTGGTAGATACTGGGTTCGGATCCCAGTCGAGGCATGGGATTTTTAATCCAGATACCGACTCCAAATCCTGAGTGAGTGCTCTGCAAGGCTCAATGGGTAGGTGTAAACCACTTGCACCGATTAGTGATTCATAACTGGTTCAACAAAGGCCATGGTTTGTGCTATCCTGCCTATGGGAAGCTCAAATAAAAGATTCTTTGCTGCCTGTGGCGACAGCGGGTTTCCTATAAAAGAATGTGTCAGAATGACCATATGTTTGACGTCCAATAGCCGATGATAAGATAAAAATTCAATGTGCTCTAGTGGCGTCGTTAAATAAAAACAAAGTTTAAAAACAAACTTTGACACATATAACCTTGTGTGTGTGTGTGTGTGGTGTGTGTGTGTGTGTGTGTGTGTGTGTGTGTGTATGTGTGTGTATGTGTGTGTGTGTGTGTGTGTGTGTCTAATTCTTACAGAAATAGTTTTATTGTTTTTAAATTTACTTGTATTTTTAATTTATTTTTTGAATAGTTTTATTTCATAACCTCGTAAATTCGAAAGTTAATCAATTTCTTGATTTTTAATAAGTTTATTTGCTAAAAATGAATGTACGGAATGAGGTCAGAGAAGTATTCTGCGGTATAAAGCGTCAGTCACACTGTCTCGGTGCTGGCCACGGTATCCCACGGTAGGTCCCAGTGCTATGAACCGCAGATCATCGTAGCTCTGGCTGCAATTTTGTCCAAAAAGACAGTCTGTCACGGTGATGCTAAGATTATTACAAGGTGAGCCATGGTAACCCACGGTAACCCACAGTTTCACTACGGAAGACCACGGTATTGCTTCGGACCCCACTACGGTTCCCAACGGTAGGCTACGGTGCACTGTAGCGCTGCCTGCGACCAACTACGGTGTCGTCAAGGACCATGAAGGTGGTGCTACGGTTTGTCACGGTTGCACACTGTAAGTCACCGTAGGAGTAGACACTCACGGTGAACCACGGATGACCACGGCCAATGAAGGGTCTACGGTGGACCTACAGCGAGGCACGGTGGTACTAAGGATACACTACGGTGGCATTACGATATGCATTCACCCGCGGCGAGCTACGGTGAGCCACGGAAGTTTCAAACAGCTTAAAACAACCGTGTTCGTCACAGATCATCCCGGATGGGTACGGTTTGCTACGGTTTGCCGCCGGACTCATTACGGTTACCAACGGTTCCCCCGATTTCAAGCACCTTGGGTCACCGTAGCCATACACCGGGATAGTGTGATTGGGGCTTAAGCAAATCATTTGATATGGTGTGGCATAAGGGTCTAATTCATATATAAACTGATTTTTTTTAAATACATGGTAAACTTCTAAAATGTTTGAAAACTATTTCTTTATTCCAAACTAAAACCTTCTGGTGTCCACGCGGTCCCATGATTGGGCCCCGTTTTGTTATTGATATATTTTAATGATATTTAAGTAAACTTATACCAAACATATAACGTGTTGACGATGATACCTTTATTTGTGTAGACAGAGGTTTATATAGTTTACATCTTACTATTATGAGGGATTCAGATTTATACCACTGGTAAAAAAAAAAAAAAACATATCTCAGTCTTTTGGTCCCTTGAGTATCTCGCACTTTACAAGTTGAAAATGCTTTCTTTTCTTTTTTACCAAATTGTCAAAGATTATCTTAATAGAGCAGTGTGGCGGGATGTAGCCTGTGGTAAAGCGTACGCCTGATGCGCGGTCGCTCTGTGATCGATCCCCATCGGTGTACTCATTGGTTTATTTCTCGTTCCAGCCAGTGCACCACGACTGGTATATCGAAGGCCATGGTATGTGTCATCCTGTCTGTAGGATAGTGCATATAAAAGATTCCTTGCTACTAATGGAAAAATGTGGAGGGCTTTCTCTATATGAAGGTGGCAAAATGCCCATATGTTTGACATCCAATTGATGATTAATAAATCATTCATTTCATTTCAACTTACTTTCGTGCTTATATCCAACTAAGGTTTAAGAACGCTGTCCTGGACACACATCTCAGCTATCTGGGCTGTCTGTCAAGGACAGTAGGTTAGTTGTTGGTTGGTTAGTAGTTAGTGAGAGAGAAGATGGTGTAGTGGCCTTACACCTACCCATTGAGCCCTTAAGAACTTGCTCTGGGTTGGAGCTGGTACCGGGCTGCGAACCCTGTACCTACCAGCCTGTAGTCCGATAGCTTAACCACTGCGCGGTATTAATAAATCAATGTGCTCTTGTGGTGCCGTTAAACAAAACAAACAAACTTAACAGTCTAGTAACGGCTGCAGCAAGTAAAACGTCAATAAGTCTAGGAAGATTGAGTCTACAGAAAATGGGGTCACATACCATTTAAGAGATTTAGAGAATGTTTTTTTTTATATTATTATTATTCGCTGAAAATCACAGTTCCATTTATGGGAGTACCTTGTACTCGTTTCATTTGAATTTATTTTCGTGTTTATATCCAATTAAGGTTCAAGCATGCTGTCCCGGGCACACACCTCAGCTATCTCGGCTGTCTGTCCAGGACAGTGGGTTAGTTATTAGTATTAGTATTATTATTATTATTATTATTATTATTATTATTAAGAATGTTTTATTTGCAGAATGGTCCTATAATTGGAAAGCATCTTATACAAGTAACATTCGAAGATTCAAGCATTCGTGCTGTTGGAGGGGGTGGCGGCGGGGCGTGGCGTACCCCAGTCGTAAAACGCGGTCAGTCTAGGATCGTTCCCCGCCGGTGGACCTATTGGGCTATTTTTGGTTTCAGCAAGTGCACCACGACTGTTATATCAAAGGTTGTGGTATGTACTATCCTGTATGTGGGATGGTGCATATAAAAGGTATCTTGCTGCTAATTGAAAAACTATAAGACTATATGTCGAAAATACCAAATGTTTAATACCCAATATCCGACTATAATAAATCAATGTGTTCTAGCGGGGTCGTTAAACAAAACAAAACAAACAAAATCATGCTGCCGGAATTGGTTGACACCAAGACAATGTCATGGAATTGCAAAAATCTACAAATTCAGGATTCTCACAACTAAACTTTGCGAACATATTGTTGGTTGCTCGTTTGTCACTTCTCCAGGCCATTTGAATTGAATAGGTTCCGATCCACACGGGTATGTATGAATACTCTTTGGTGGCTCGCGGTCTAACCGACTTAGGTGGTATAGTGGTTAATACATCGGACTTAAGACAAGGCAGGTAATGGCCCCGTGCATATAAAACGTTTTGAATCTCAGGCACCTTAAGAGTCTGGACTTAAGTCTCAAACTAGTGTTTAGAATCTACTGAGTTTGAGATTGTAACTGTGCTTATAGAAATATTTAAAGTCTTAACTTTATAAGAAAGAAAGAAAGAAATGTTTTATTTAAGGACGCACTCAACACATTTTATTTACGGTTATATGGCGTCAGACCCGCTGTCGCCACTACATGGGCTACTCTTCCGATTAGCAGCTAGGGATCTTTTATTTGCGCTTCCCACGGGCAGGATAACACAAAACATGGCCTTTGTTGAACCAGTTATGGATCACTGGTCGGTGCAAGTAGTTTACACCTACCCACTGAGCCTTGCGGAGCACTCACTCAGGGTTTGGAGTTGGTATCTGGATTAAAAATCTCATGCCTCGACTGGGATTCGAACCCAGTACCTACCAGCCTGTAGACCGATGGCCTAACCACTACTTGTTTTGTTTTTTTTGTTTTTTTTAAACGCAACAAACATTTAACACGGAGACAGACATTTTTGTTCTTTTATTTTTGGACATTACAAACATAGATGATGAGGAGATGAATGGTGAAGCCGCAGTATTTCCATTTCGGTATGGGACTACTTGACAGGTCCGTGCTCCACGCTTGCTGTCAGTTGAGCTATCTCGGTATCACCCAAGCCCAGGGTACACGGAACCTGCAGTGCATGACGGGTAATCACACCCCCCCCCCCCCCCATGTGGGGTCATACACTTGGGAGACACACCCATAATCGCACCCGTGAAGTGCGTGAAACTCGGTGTATGTGGCCTTACACCTACCCATTGATCCTAGCGGTGCACTCACTCTGGGTTGGGAGCCGATACTGGCATGAAAAATCCCCCATTGCCTCAGGTGGGATACGAACCCAACACCTACCAGCCAGAAGTTCGATGGCATAACCACTACACCACCGAGTTCAAAACGTACTTTCGGTTAATTTAATTTTTGTCGTCTGCTCCGCCTCCGTCAAAATGCCACCCTAAGGCACACTGTCACAACTTTTGAAAAAGAGAAGAGGACGGTCGGACGACCACCAAGAAGAAATTCGCATCCCTGTCATGTTCAAAATAAGTAGGGGATATTCAAATATAACACAATATAAGAGAGATTAATTTTTATTCCAATATTAATTAATGGTAAAACACAAGCACTCGTGAAACAAGGGATTGGCATTAAAGATTATAGCCAGGATAGTGATGTAGGTCCGGAGTACACACAGATAGGCAACAGGGGTGGTGCATCTCAATTTTACGTTTTCAATTTTTGCACTAGTAACGGGTAAAACCCCCGCGGTTCGCCAAGCAGGCACGAATCTGACATAGCATGTTCCTGATTAAACGTCCAATAACAATCCCGGGGATCCTGCCCCATTCCTCTTGGACAGCGGCGACTAATTCAGCCAAGTTGGTTCGCTGACGTTGACGTTCTCGCAGGCGTCTTCCGATGATGTCCCAGACTCAATGGGTGAAGGTCTGGGGTTAAGGCTGGCCACGGTAGTGTGGTGATATTCTGTTGCTGCAGTGACCAGTAGACTCCGGTGAGAAAAACAAAATGACATCCAGCCTGACGTGTGAAGGGCACAACGATCGGTGCGAGGATGTTGTCACGGTAGTACTGTCCGGTGACCATCCCATGAACAATATGCAGCTGGGTTCTGGCAGTCATTGTGATCCCACCCTACACCATAACGGACCATTCTCCAAATCGGTCATGAGGACGGACGTTGTCGTCGATTGTGGAACTCTAGTGTGAATCTGGACTCGTCTGAAAATATTACCCGAGCCCAACGCCTGTTAGCCCAATGTCTACGATGTTTACACCACTGACGTCTGGCAGCAATGTGTCTGGCAGTCAAATGTGGGGTAACGTAGGGTCGACATGCGTGGATGTTAATCGTATGCAATCTATTACGAATAGTCTGACCAGACATTGTAGCGCCAGTTGTAACACGGACTTCTCTTGCTATTTGATTGGCTGTTTGGCCTCGATTTCTCAACGTTTAAGTCCTAATGATGCGGTCCTGAACCGGAGTTGTAGCGCTTGGCCGTCCTGAACGAGGACGATCATACACATTTCTAGTGTGTCGATATCAGGCTAATGACTGATTGTGACACCTTAAGTCTGCGGGCCACAATTCGCTTGGTGGTTCCAGGATGCCTACAGCCCTGAGTTGTTCCTGATGCTGGAGACGTCGCATTGTTGAAACGTTACATAATGTTGTAAAGAATGTGACACCAAGGTTATCATTTCGTGTTCCAGTAACAAACAGAGAGAATATTGCCACAGTGTGCACACAACAACGTACACACAAACTAAGTGTTCAATTTTAAATCACTCCCTTCGCACGTACAACGTCACGTCACGTGAATTCTCGATCAAAACCATCGGAGCGTTTTTTCATGCTCTTTGAGTGGGAACATTATAGCACATTGTGCACTTATTTTGAGTTTTATATGTCATTTCATTCTATAATTATTGATATTTGAAATGGAATGGAATATTTCCTACTCATTTTTAACAGTATATTTCGCCGTTCGAGTTATCAAAGTTTGACTCTGTTCGTGTGTGTGTGTGTGTGTGTGTGTGTGTGTGTGTGTGTGTGTGTATGTATGTATGTATGTATGTATATATATATACTCTGTCAAAAAAGGAACGCGAAATATTCATGGAATTATCTCTTTAATACAAAGTGGCATAATTTATTTATGATCGTATCACAGTCAAATTTGACATGAGTATGTGACAATGCTATGGACTGACGGCAGTGGAGGCGTTTTCGTCACCAAACAGCGTCGCACGAGGGCACTGAAATCAGTACCTTGTGACCACCAGCAGCAGCAATGACTCTGCGACATCTCCTTGGCATAGACTGAATGAGTCTCTGAATCCGGGCACGTGGAATTCTAGCCCATTCTTCTGTCCAGTTCGTCCCATAGATGTTCAATGGGGTTGAGATCTGGCGATCTTGATGGCCATGGTTGCACATTAATTTTCTCATTCTGTAGGAAATCCATTGTCACACGTGCCGTATGCGGTCTGGCATTGTCCTGCTGAAAGAGTCATCTCTGTCGATCCAAAATGGGAAGCATGTGACTGCGAAGACTTGTACGAAGACAAGTTCACTTCTGCCGGTGTATGTAAACACGTTGTCGTCCATCACGTCGCTGTAGAAGGAAACGTGAGTCATCGCTGAACCATACTCGCCGCCAGTTTCCCAACATACAGTCTCCTAGCCCGTAAACCAGCTTCTCCAAGTCGGTTCCGAATGGTTTGTGCAGACACCCTTCTCAAACCAGGTATGCGTCCAGCCGTGTTCGTTGCTGTGGCAGTTCGGTGACGCAAGTGCAGAACCCGGATGTAGCGATCTGGTGCTGCAGTTGTTATGCGAGGTCTTCCACTTCTGGGCCGGTCTTCAGCTGAATGAAACTGCTGGTACTCTGATGGCCGATCATGTGGCGTGCGACTGCTGACTGCGATTCACCTAACTGGAGGCGGCTTATTGCAATGTTTTAATTCGGCAGGCTTAGTCTTGGCATCTTGTAACTCGTCTACGTCGAAATGGAAATGAGGCATCATTGCGAGCATTGCAGCTTTAAATACCCATGTACTATTGACTTAGCTGTATCTATTCCCAATACCAGTGTATCTAGAGAAACACCCCCCAGCTATGATGTACAAAGTGTTGATAATGTATGCGAGTAGTATTGACTTAGCTGTATCTATTCCAAATATCAGTGTATCTAGAGAAACACACCCCAGTTATGATATGCAAAGTGTTGATAATGTATGCAGTGCCATTGACTTACCTGTATCTATTCCAAATACCAGTGTATCTAGAGAAACACGCCCCATTTATGATGTACAAGGTGAACATTTATCACCAGTTCTATTCTCTTTATATTTAAATGATTTAGAAAAATATTTTATTAACCATGGATGTCAAGGAGTTAGCTTCAACAGTAAAAAGCAACAAAATCCGCTTGATATTGGAATGTACCTACTGTGCTTACTATACGCTGACGATAGTGCCATCTTAGCTAACAATGCCACCAATCTACAACATACACTTAATGTATTTCACCAATACTGTAACACATGGAAACTTAAGATAAATTACTCTAAAACTAAAGTTTTAATATTTAATGGAAACACCAGAGACTATAAATATATTTTTAGAATTGGAAAACATGTTCTTGATAATGTAAAGGAATTTAAATATTTAGGAATCACTTTTGCCAAATTAAATAATTTTAAATCTACCAAAGAAAACTTAAAACAACAAGCAACGAAAGCCATGTAGTTTATAATAGCAAAAGCTAAAGAACATAATTTATCAGTTGAATGTAAACTTAAAATGTTTGAATCAATGGTTCTTCCTATCTTATTGTATGGTTGTGAAGTCTGGGGTTACGGAAAAAAACGATATCTGTAATTCTGTTCAAATTAAATTCTTCCGACACATATTACCCGTCAAAAAATCCACCCCAAGTTCTATGTTATACGGTGAATTAGGGAAGATGTCATTGGAATTAAATATTCATAGAAGAATGGTTTGCTATTGGGGACGTATTATTTCAGGAAAACAATCGAAACTATCTTTTTTAATTTACAAATTCATGTTGACAGATTATAAAGTTAATGGTAATAGATACTACAGTTGAAAATACACTGCATCTTTTAGGAATGAGTAATGTGTGGATACTTTCAAATCTTTAAATTGGTTCTCAGAACAAATCAAGAGTAGACAGTACGATCAATATCTACAAATATGGCATAGTAATATTTCACAGTCATCAAAAGGTAAAACCTATCAACTTTTTAAAGAAAACCCTATTTTCGAAATATACCTTAATATAATTCCTGAAATATTATGGTCCAGTGTCATAAAATTTAGAACTTCAAATCACTATCAGCCTGTAAAAACTGATAGATGGAATCATATTTTATTGAAGATAGATTATGCCCTTTATGTGATGAAACGGATATCGGAGATGAATACCATTACTTGTTTGTGTGCAAGTTTTTTGATAAATCGCGAAAAGTATTTTTACAGCCCTATTACTATAAAAAAAACAAGTACTTACAAATTCAAAGAATTAATGAACAGTAAGAAAATAAGTGTATTAAAAAAAACTAGCAAAATTTATAAATATAATTTGCAAGGTCTTTAAAAACCCAAGAAATTAAACTAGTCAACAACTCTATTCTTTAGCTACTACTACTATTACTAACATTAAACTGTTGATATTATTTATATAAATATATATATCATGCATCTATGACAAAACATGTATATTATTTTTATGTATGGCTACCATTGTAAATATGTATTACACACTATTTATATATTTCATCCTGAAAACCATCTTGTCAAATGTATGTTATTTATTATGCATGTTTCTCTAATGCCGTTGTGTAACGGCCTGAGTGTAATAAAGTTCTGTTCTGTTCAACAATCCAGGCAAACGGCGTCAGAACAGACAGAACAGAACTTTATTTACTCTCATGGCCCCCATTCGGTGGCATCAGAGGAACATAAATAATAATAAACATACAAATTGTCAAGATGATTTCAGAAACATATATACCACAATACAAACAGATGAGCAGCTAAATATTAAAAACAGTTAAAATTACACGTAAGTCAAGAAGCACAAAATTGTTTGTTAATAATTGATATAAACTTACACAATTTTTTAAGAACACTAATACGTTTTGAGCTGAAGAGTTGCTGGAATTTGTATATATTTGGTCTATTTACATAGTATTTGTTAAGATATTTTAATCTTTCTTGTCTAAATGTTTTGCATATAAATAGATAATGAAATTCATCTTCAACAATATTGCTATTACAAAGCGTACAGTTTCTATTTTCATATAAAATATTTGTCCACCTCCCCTTTTCAACTGGTAAAAAGTGGTTTGAAATTCTAAATCGAAAAAATGTTGTGTACATTGTTTTATCCAGAATGTTAAAATATGATTCTAGTTCCAATTTTTCTTTAAATATTCTATAAGTAGTTCCTTTGCTGGTCGTAAAGATGTCATTTCTCCATGTTTGTAGATCAGACAGTCTTCTCTTCACAACTCTTTTTAACCACTCCACTGATTTAAATGACTGCTGGTCCCAAACGTTATTCAATCCAAGCTGGTAAAATAGATCTCTGATGTTAATTATCCATTTATAATGCGTACCGAATTGAATAAAATCGTAATACATTATTTGGTAAACCTTTACAGATGGTTTTAGGCTTTTAGCCGTTATCAGTCGTGACCAAAAGCAAATTATTCTTAGATGTATCTAATACTCCTGTTTTCTGATTCAGAGTCCCGATTAAATTATACAGCACGCAATCACCTGTAAGCCATGTGCAACAAACTGGCTCAAACTAGGACTTGTCAAGGGTAACGCAATGTTCTGTTATTTTCGAGTTGTTTCTGTGGGGGTTTTCTTGCGACCAATACCGTCAATGGTTATTTTGTTGTTACCACATTTTCTGTATTCCTTTTTATAACACCAACTAATTCTTCCATACTAACAATTTGAAAAGAAGAAGAAGTTTGTTTTGTTTACCGACACCACTGGAGCATATCGATTAATTAATCGTCGGCTATTGGATGTCAAACATTTGGCAATTCTGACTCGTAGTCATCAGAGGAAACCCGCTAAAAAATTTCATATGCAGTGTCACGGGGATTCTATAATTCCCGTAACTGAATAAAACACGATTATCAAAATATCTCTCCTAACTGTATATCTATTAGATCTCTCTGTAACAGGCTGTTAAACCCTAGTATGGCTCGTCTTTAGGTATGATCAGAGATACGATCTTATATAAAGTATATGTAATATAGTACGTTTAGTTCACTAGAAACACAACAAAACACAATACACTTTGGAATCTGTATTAACCTACGCTGACAAATGTACAGCCGTAGTAGTTAATTAATAACAACAATAATAACAACCCAGAACTGATCACTTAATTAGTTAATCTCTAGGTGTCTAGGTTACACAATATGCGAATCACTTCACCGTGACACAACACCCACACGTGTGATAATTGAGAAACGCTTCTAGGAGAAGTTAATTAATAAAGGAATTACCACTCTATTCCTAACTGGTTAATTTTTAATTAACCCTTACTACTCGTTCAGTAACGTGTGATAATTGAGAAACGCTGCCAGGAGAACTTAATTAATAAAGGAATTACCACTCTATTCCTAACTGGTTAATTTTTAATTAACCCTTAACTACTCATTCAGTAACCTTGTAACACAGAATTAATACTGGTACCTATCACAATAAAGACAATAACCTACAGTTTACCTAGGTCTTCTAGGATGACTGGCTAAGCTTTATATTACCAAATACTCGTATAATGTTAGAACAAAAGTCTACGATTTACTTCGTCAGATGACCGAAGACACTGTCTAAAGAATATTGGAATAATACAGTATTAAAATATTAAAAGTCACATCAATCACATCAAGGTTATACAACAGAGCAGAAATGATATTTACCAAGTCCTAACGGACTACGTTCCCGGGAAGCTTCCTTTTACGTTCTCCCCGATATCTAAAAAAAACTCGCTATTTATTATAAAATGAGAAATCGCCTGGGGGTACAAGGCGGTCCTCCCCCTATCATCTGATATTTCCACTGCGACCAAGCGGTATTATTTCTCTCTGATCGTCAGACTTACTGACGCCATCGTCGCCAATCACGGTTGTAAAAACCGCACTCGCAGAGGTATTACGTAACTACTCGCCACATGGCCTCCGCACCTGGCTGGATGTGTACGGTCGCGCGGAGGTATTACGTAACAAGTTGCCCATCTGGGCTAAGTGCAATTAAACTGCACACGGCCCTCTAACACAATTAAAATCGCCACAGTCACATGCAGCATGGGATCTTTTAAATGCACTTTCCTACAGACAGGAAAACACATACCACGTCATGTGTCCAGTCGCGTCCCCTGCGCGTGCTGTAACCTCACCGTGGTGCAGGGGTGTAACATTCTCTTTGTGAATGGCCAATACAGCACAAAATTGAAGTTTTGAGTAAAAGTCAGTATCTATCTGTGATATTTGTGTAATTGCACAGTACTTTACACTGTGTTTCTGTTTAAATCTTGAATTCTTATATTGATGTTGATCATCACTTTATTTGTTTGCATTACTATAGTTTGACACCTAATAGCCGATGTATTTTTCGTTCCTGGGGTGTCGTTAAACATTCATTCATTCATTCATTGTCCAGTTGCGGTGCACTGGTTAAAACGAGAAAAAACAACAGCTGAATGGATTCACCGAGGTGGTTCGATCCTGCGAAGCAAGCACCTCAAGTGAGCACTCAACCGACTAAGCTAAATCCCTCCCCCAATTTGAAAAGAACTAATTTGGATGTTTTAAACTCAAATTGTGTTTATACTGTGCGCACTGCTTACGACTGGCGGTTTCTGGGTTAACGTCACAAAATGACTGTTTAGGGTGGAGGTTGTGTGTGTGTGTTTGTGTGTGTGTGTGTGTGTGTGTGTGTGCGTGTGTGTGCGTGGGTATGAGTGTGTGTACGTACGCGTGCGCGTGTGGCTATATGACAATATTATCGTGATAATTTTCAAAAATTAAGAAACACAATATATGTACCAATATAAAAATCTAGGAAGGATGTATCTAATAAATAGACCATTTCATGGTGGGGTGGGGGTTTTTTTTTTTTTTCGAATAAGATTTTTTATGTCAACTCGTGATGTGCGGAAACCATATTTTAACTCATTGCTTTGTAATTCGTCAAAATATGGTTTTCACCACTCCTTGACATAAAAATCGTATTCGAAAAAAGAAGAAGAAATAATCTATATATATTAAAATGTTTAGTGTAATTCTCTCTTGATTTCCATTATACGTAGTATATTTGATATTATCACTGAATGTAACAGTGGAGAGTCTGAATAGTTGATAACACGTCATAAATTAGCAATTTGATTTGACACAAGAATTATTCTTCGCTGTGTTTCCATCCATTATAGCAATCCCCATCTGATCCGAAATCCATCTACCAACCGACCTAGCTGGCTTTTTAGCTGAAATAAAATATATAGAAACATTGTTAATGTATGTCTGAACATTCAAAAACAAAATAGAAAACTTAAAAAAGAAAAAAACAATGCGCTATGACGTTCGTTAGCGGATATTTTCTAAAACTGGTCTGTCCATTCGTCAACATTTGAAGTTTATTTTCTCTTAGAGTTCTGATTGGAATGCTCACAAACTAATAGAGAAATACATAGGAAGGTTTCGGGTTTTTTTAAATTTCAATTTAAATGAAAAAAATTGCAAAATATCTTCTTCCATATTTTTTATCGGATACTTATGAATCTTGGTACTATGTCCCGGCAAGTTTCCAAAAACTATTAATAGAAATATATAATTTGTAAATTTTGAATTCTTAAATTTTTATTAAATTAAAAAAAGTTTAAATATAATTTAAAATTATACACTTGAAAGTATCTTCTCTCTGAGCTTTGATTGGATAGTTCTAAACGTCGTACATTGGTTCACAGGGGACAATTTGATATTTATAAACAATTTGATAGAAATGTAACGGTGAAAATGTTAAATGTCTATCGTCAAGAGTTTTGATAGGATAGTTCTGTAAATCAATACAGTGATTCTCAGGGATGTTTTCACAAACTAATGTTTTGTTTAACAATTTTTTTAATATTTCTCGTTGTTTTGACTGTATAATTCGTAAACTGGACGCAATTATTATCTACTACTGTGATATAACTGAACATTAATTAGTGGATCGGTATGGACCAATAGGTATCTTCTATTATAATAGCATCTTGCGTACAGACAATTTTAAAACAATAGTAATAGATCGAAATTGCTTAAATATAAAACTGTACAAAATCCATGCAAATCATTATAAGAAAGACTACATAATATTTTTTTCGAACAAAATTAAAATATATAATACTAACGAATGTACAAACGTATGATCACAAGGACAAATCCAGAATTATGTACAGGGTTACATAATTCTAAAAAAATGGCATGATTGAGTTTCACGAAACGAAATGAGCCGCGCTCTCAATGTTTAATTTGTGCCCGTGCTTATAAACATAATTATTTCCTACAAGACATTTTTTTTTGGTACATATAAGTGGTACTTACAGTCCATTGGGGGCACTTCACGGTGTTTTCTGTAAACCAGCCATTCAGATCCTCATACACCTGTGCTGGTCGCGATTTATCATGAAGGGCTTCACATAAATCACACCAAAACATCCGCCATGTTTCTTCCCAGCCATATATTTTATATAACTTGGTCCACTCTAAATACTTATTGTATTCTTTGTCGTCTTTACTTAAGTTTATCAAAAAGTTTGTTAAAATTTTAATGTCCTTGAAATCAGTTATGTCTACATAAGAATGAGGGGGCGCCAATTCTTTGTACCGCGCCCCTCCCATCACCACTGGCACCTGCTTGCGTCTTAACGCTTCCCAAAACTTTTCAGTGACATAATCTTGGCAAATGCTGTTCTCTATTGCGAAGTAAAATTTATATCGGGAAAGCTTGTCACTGCACACGCTTGCCTGGCATTGATTATCGCCACACTGGCCGTACGTCTCCAAAGGAAGATGTTTCTTTACCTCTCGAATGATCAACATCCTTCTTACGTAGTCATAACAATTGCTAGACAGCCATGCTGCGAGTTTCGGTCTCTCAGAAGCGAAATCATGCGACGAGTTATCGGACCATTTCTTATATCCGCCGTAAGCCACGGGTATATCGGAGTCGAACCTGTACCAAGCTGTCCAGTTGAACAGGCCACCGAGCCGTTCCATGTCGAGAGGGATTTGAGGAGGAGCCTCCATGTTCTGCAGAACCCAAACCTGGTCCGGACTCCTACGCCGCGGCCATGTTATTTCCATCAACGAATTGAACATGGCATCGACGTGGAAGAGGACGGCATCGGCGCTTTCCAGGTTTCTCTTGTCGTCGGTCAGTATGCACTTGTTGACTCTGCAGCCTCGGAGATCACCTTTAGTTGCCCAAGTTTGGTCATTGAAGAATTTAGTCCATCGAAGAATGATCTTCTGGCTGGTGTTTCTCCACGCCCTTTCTGGAAACTTACGAATGTGAGGTCCGGATTGGACGGTGTGTCCTCGCTGTGTACAGCACAGTTTTATTGGGAGTGTCAAGACACAGAACAACACGAAGGTCACAGTCAGCAGACAGTAAAACACGTGGCGCATGCGAAATCGAAGTCCGGTTCCCATCGCGCATCAAACGGTTCTCGTTCGTCAAGTTAGTCCATTTCATTCCGTGTGGATGCTCTGAAATTAGAGGGAAACAATGACTCAAGGATTTAATTGTGTATCTATGTTGTTGTTGCTGTGTTGTTGTTGAGTTTTTGTTTGTTTTGTTTGTTGTTGTTTTTTTAAGTGGGAGGGATGGTTTGTCACATTGAAACAGTTACATTTATCACCAATGACAACATCATCATCATCACAAAAAAAACTACATGTATATTCCCCTAAGGTGCCGAATTATTTGTTTTCCTAGTAGTAAAACAACATAATAATTTAACTTGTTTCACAAATACTTAATGAAACCATGTCGATAGATTAGGATAGTGAAACAAATCTTCATGTTTACTACAATGTGTCTATGATCTATGATAATTTTTTCGCTGATTCTTCAATAGTTTAGTTGTTGTTTTTGTTTTTATTTGGGTTTTTTTTTATTGTTGGGGATCGAGCAGTGGAAAAATACGTGCAAGACTGAGTCCCTTTTACATCCTTAAATACTACTCTGTGTTATGTAGAGAATCTGATGGATTTATTCAGCTACGCTACACTGTTGGGTTCCCAGATGATTTCGTGTGCATGGTTTCAGTTGACAGTTTCTACAATTCGTCAAACATTCTTAAATGTGTGAATCATTAAAATCAAATTAACAAAATTTCCCATCCAAACTAAATATTAAAACTACAAGTCGTTCTTTTATGCCTGTGTGATGTCACAGAAACACCACACACCTTAAAAATAAATATTATTTATTTTTTGAAACTTTGATTTTCTTTGTACTATGTTGAGAAAATGGAACATTATGCCAATTAATATGTCAAGCACGGGACAATATCACGGGTTAAAATAGCTAAAATGATACGTAACAATATTACGTTAGCGCCGACAGCGTTATATTTAGAAAGTGTAGCTTTCTGTGTAATCATATCAGATAGTAAACACATGCAGAACAATCGAGTTTTCCACAATTAACCCTAAGAACTGTTTCCTGTTCATTCGCGTATCAATCAATTAATGCGTCTCTACGAATAATGATGTTATTGTTGGGGTATTACTGGGTTAAGTTAATTTTTCTTCGAGAAAATATCATATAATTACGTCTGAGTGCTGTTCCTTTATTGTCGGTAATTACCGAGTAAGTCCAAATTAGGTTGTGTTAAAGGCGCGTATGGTCTGTACGATTTTTAATAACGATTTCATTCATTTGAATCCAGCTACTGAGAAGAGCGCTTGCTAAAGGGCCGTTTACCGCGTGTGTTGTTGGGGTTTTTTTCTCGCGGTACGGGTGCGGGTGCATTGAACCGCGTCGCTCGTAGGAACAGGTAAACAACACATTATTATAGCTGAATGTGGTTTTAGGGTTGGGGGCTTAGCCCAGCTCGCCTGGTGACCGGTCGGTCTGGGATCGATCCACGTCGGTCGACTATTGCTCGCTCCAGCCATTGCACCACGGCCGGTATATCAAAGTTCGTGGTACGTACTATCTTGTTTGTGGGATGGTGCATGTAAAAGAACCCTTGATACTAATGGAAACATATGGCAGGTTTTCACTCTAAGACTATACGGATATGTCAGAAATATCAAATGTTGGATATCCAATAGCCGATTATTGTTAAATGGACATTCCTGAGTTTGCTGCAATTTTTAAGATGTTATTGACTAATAGAGACTTTTTAACGATTGTAATTACATATCAAATATATGTTTCTGCATAAAATATTAGTGGCTGTATATTAAACATGTTTTTGGTCATTCTAATATTTATACTAGGTTAAATTTAATTTTATTTCCTAAAATATAGTTTTCAGTGCGTACGAAATTATTTGCAGACAACATCCAGTTTGGGCTTCTTACAAATATTAAGACGACCAGAAGCACATTGAATATACAGATACTGATATTCTAAACAAGAAAATATATTTAATATGTAAGTTTAATCGTAAAAATATTTTATTAGTCGGAAACATCTTACAATGCAGCAAACTCAGGAATGTCCCTTTAATAAATCAATGTGCAGCCTCTAGTGGTGTCATTAAACAAAACAAACATTGTAGTTTCTTGTTTGGTTTTGTTACCTCATAACCATTGGTAACCAGCTTCATGTCGGCCAACCCAAAATATATAGAGGTGAATACCTGTATTAGACACATGCATCTCCAACAGGCGTCGTCATACCGACCTCGGTGGTGTCGTGGTTAAGCCATCGGACATAAATAAGTCTGATAGGTACAGAGTTCGCAGCCCGGTAACAGCTCCCACCCAGAGCGAGTTTTAACGACTCAATGGGTAGGTAGGTGCAAGACCACTACACCCACTTCTCTCTCACTAACCACAATCAACTAACAACTAACCCACTGTTACACAACACCCACTGTCCGGGAAAGACAGTCCAGATAGCTGAGGTGTGTGCACAGGACAGCGTTCTTGAACCTTAATTGGATATAAGCACGAAAATGATTTGAAATGAAAAGTCACGTCTTTGAGGAGAGAAGCGAATTAATAGACATTAGTCCTCTTCACACCTTTTTTTTCGAATATAATATACTCTGTCAAAAAAGAAACGCATAGGCGAAATATTCATGGAATTATCTGTTTAATACAAAGTGACATAATTTCGTTATTTATGATCGTATCATAGTCCAATTTTACATGAGTATGTGACAATATTCTTGCTATGGAATGACGGCAGTAGAGGTGTTTTCGTCACCAAACAGCGTCGCACGAGGGCGCTGAAATCAGTACCTTGTGTGGCCACCGGCAGCAGCAATTACTGCGCGACATCTCCTTGGCATAGACTGAATGAGTCTCTGAATCCGGGCACGTGGAATCCTAGCCCATTCTTCCTGCAGTGCATGTGACAGCTGCGGAAGCGTCTGAGGCTCCGGGTCACGCTGGCGTACACATCTGTCCAGTTCGTCCCATAGATGTTCAATGGGGTTGAGATCTGGCGATCTTGATGGCCATGACAGCACATTAATTCTAGTCGGTTCCGAATGGTTTGTGCAGACACCCTTCTCAAACCAGGTATGCGTTCAGCAGTGTTCGTTGCCGTGGCAATTCGGTGACGCAAGTGCAGAACCCGGATGTAGCGATCTTGTGCTGCAGTTGTTATGCGAGGTCTTCCACTTCTGGGCCGGTTTTCAGCTGATTGAAACTGCTGGTACCTGTCCCAGAGACGTGAAATGGTGCTCTGATGGACGTTCATGTGGCGTGCGCCTGCTGACTGCGATTCACCTAACTGGAGGCGGCCTACTGCGATGTTTCGATTCGGCAGGCATAGTCTTGGCATCTTGTAACTCGTCTACTTAGAAATGGAAATGAGGCATCATTGCGAGCATTGCAGCTTTAAATACCCATCATTGCCCCAATCTTTTCCCCGAGTTCCACGTGCATTCGCCAAAATCTGACCATTTCACGCCGATTTCCTGCAATTGTCGCACAACGTGCCACAACGTACGTTAAATATGTTTTAGGGTACATTTGGGAATGCTGTCCCATTCCAGGAACATTAACAAACATGGTCATTCAGCAACATTGTACAACAAAACAATGATATTTTGTAAAATCAAACACTTTTCTTCTTTTCCTATCACCTATGCGTTTCTTTTTTGACAGAGTATATTTATCACTTGCATGAAATGATTACATTTATTGATAATATACAATGCAATTTCAATGAAGGAAGGAAATGTTTTATTTAACGACGCACTCAACACATTTTATTTACGGTTGTACAGCGTCGGACATATGGTTAAAGACCACACAGATATTGAGGGAGGAAACGCTCTGTCGCCACTTATGGTCGACTCTTTTCGAATAGCAGCAGGGGTCTTTTATATGCGCCATCCCATAGACAGGATAGCACATACCATGATCTTTGATGTACCAGTCGTGGTGCACTGGCTGGAGCGAGAAATAACCTAAACGGGCCCACTGACGGGAATCGATCCTAAACCGACCACACATCAAGCGAGCGCTTTAATACTGGGCTACGTCTCGCTCCACCAATGTCGATGAAGTGACGGAGCACGATTTACTGTCTTACATTCTTACACTTTAATCTCACGATATGGTTCGTGATTAGATTGTGCTTCCAGTTTTGGCATGGCATAATCGATAACAGTAATTTTGTATATGATCATCGGCGTGTGGATACAATGTGATTTGGCCCACCATTAATTCTATCAGAAATTCTCTTGGTAACGCATTTGTTTAGATAATTCATGTCAACAATAATTCGAGTAACACATTAATTGTAAAACCTAGAATTTTGCATATAGGCCACCAAGTGTTATGTTACAAATGCAAGTGGTGTTACATGAAGTTTTAATACTCGTGCTACTAACTGATATATAATAACACAACTGGAATAAAATTTTATTTCTCGAGCATTCAGCCTATCCGCAAGGCGTATTTTTTAATCAGTTAACACACACACACACACACGCACGCACGGACGCACGTACACACACACACACACACACACACACACACACACACACACACACACTCCTCGCTTCTCTCTGGATCCACAACAAAATATCTGGCATACTGTCCGGTTAATATGTTTTATCCATATGCATTTTCGATCACTCAACACACACACACCACCACCAACACCACCACCACCACTACTCTGTATAAAAGACGTATTAACATTCAGGCCACAAATCGTTCTGTTAGACATGGTACTTGATATAAAATGTGGGACACCCAAACACCATGTGCGTGGTTGACCAACTTCTCACTCCCCCTTCCATCTAGAACGGCTGACATCAAGGTCAGCGCTACAATTGTGATTCCATTCTGTCTTGCCAGCTTGTAATTGAGAAAATTGCTCCAATATGTCATCCTGGCAACGATAGGTGGAAATTGTGTCTTTCACTGCAAATTGCATTGCACCCTTTGGGTCGATCCTTTTTTTTTTTTTTCTTCTTTTTTTTGTGGGCTCCATTGACATACTGGCACACAATTTTCTGTTAAGATGATGAAACAGAATCAAGAGGAATCAATAATTACCTAACAGACACCGCGGACCTCGAAGCATTGTGCCTTTTCTTACCACAAAGGTACTTCCAACGCCGATTTAATTATTACTGTCGGTTCCGTAGATTAAATTAACACGATACTAGTATCGCAGTTCAACATTCAAAACTTTACAAGCAGATGGCAATGTGTTAGGACAATGAAAAGTTAAAAGTTAAATTTTGTTTTCTTTAACGACACCACTAGAGCACATAGATTTATTAATCATCAGCTACTGGATGTCAAATATTTGCTAATTTTGGCATAGAGTCTTGGAGAGCTACATTTTTCTATTACTAGCCATGGATCTCTTATCAGTTGTGATGCACTAGCTGGAACGCAAAATAGCCCAATGGACTCACCGACGGGGATCGATCCTAGACCGATAGCGTATCAAACGAGCGCTTTGCCCCACGGACATTAAACGTCTCACGCATTGCAGCCATGTGTTGGCTAACATGAAACTGTTGATCACTGACCACAATGTTATTCTTTCTTCTTTTTTCTCTCAATCAAACACGTGAAAAGTACACCGTCAAATATTTACAATTAAAACCAGTTCAAGGTACCCAAAATTGGAACTGCAATGTCCCACCTTTTTTAACATGATTACTAGTTCCGTGTCAAAACTCGAGGTACACCATCAAATATTTACAGAGTAAAAACAGTATGTTATGCAGTATACACAAGAAGGTGAAACGAGTGCAAGGTACCCCAAAATTGGAACTGCAATGTTCCACTTTTTTAACATGATTACTAATTCCGTGGCAAAATTTGAGGTACACCATCAAATATTTATGGAGTAAAAACAATATGTTATGCAGTATACACAAACAGTTGAAAACAGTGAAAGGTACCCCAAAATTGTAACTGCAATGTCCCACTTTTTAAATATGATTACTAGTTCCGTGTCAAAATTCGAGGTACACCGTCAAATATTTAAGGAGTAAAGAAAATATGTTATGCAGTATATACAAGAAAGTTGAAACTAATACAAGGTACCCCAAAATTGAAATTGCACTGTCCCACTTTTTTAAACATGATTACTAGGAAAAGCGAGCAACAGAAAACATTGGACTTATGCAAAAAACTAGTTTATTATACTGTGTATTCATGGTATTTCGTTTACTTTGATAACATAGTTTACATTCGATACGGTGTTTTATACATAACGAAATGTCGAAAAATGTTGTTCCATTGAGAATCTGCCGAGTATTTTCCGTGCATACTAAAATGATGGCTGACTGGTTCATCGTCATTTTCTGTCACGTAGGGTTTCTCTATTCGATACAGCTTCGGTAGTTATGTTTTCAGAAATAACTGGTTTTGTGTAAAAAAAAAAAACAAAAAAAACAACATCACCATTTAAGTTCTGTTTTGCACTTTTTGTATGTTTCAACTTTAAAAAGTGGGAGTAATTACTAGTATGTATATTCCTTCACAATTATATCATGCAGTATGGCATTTAACAGCCAGTATCAAAATGTGTCTGTGTACACGAATATGAAAGCTAGCGTTTACACACACATGCATACATACATACGCACGCATAGGCACATACACGCACACTCATGCGCATGCCAACAAAAACACATTTGTGAGTTAGACACAAATATTTTATAATAATTTTTAAAAATATAGCAGAACAACGTACGTGATCAGCTAACAAGTAATAATTAATAATACACCTTTGTAGAGTTAAAAACATAAAATTTTATCTCAAGTAGTGCTAGTAAATTATGTATTTATTTTGTAAGATTAGATGTAATATTATGCACTTTCTGAAACGGCGGTGTTTCTCACATTCTCTTTGAATTTAACTCGATAACTTATCAAGTTAAGTTCAAAGTGAATTAGAGAAGCGATTTTAATCATTATTATATTATTAATATTTCAACCCAGTGAAACTCGAGATTGCGACACATTGCGCGTTATTCTACAAGAATAGTTTGTATTTGGATTATCTAGTGGTATGGACAGGGGTTTTGTTTTCTTTTTCTTTTGTTGTTGTTGTTGTTGTTTTCAATTACACATTACAAATTACTAAACTGAGATATGATATTACATTCCAGATGATATTATCGTTCACTAAATGTACAGTGCTCTGTTTATTTAATTGTTTTCTTCCTTTGTTTTTCCTTCTTTTCTTTTCATCGGACATATGATTACGGGTCATACAGATATTGAGAGGTGGAACCCGCTGTCGCTACTTCACGGGTTATTCGTTTCGATTAGCAGCAAGGGTTCTTTTATATGCACTATCTCACAGACATCATAGTACATACCATGTCCCTTGTTACACCAGTTGTTGACCACTGGCTGGAACGAGAGATAGCCCAATGGGCCCACTGACAAGAATCGATCCTTGATCGATCGCGCATCAGGCGAGCGCTGTACCACAGAGCGACGTACCGCCCAGTGTTTATGAATACATTGCAAAATGTTTCTTTTTTTCTATTTCTCACACTGTTCAGTGATATGGTTCAGGGGCGGAATGTAGCCCAGTGGTAAAGCGCTCGCTTGATGCGCGGTCAATTTGGGATGGATCCCCGTTGGTGGGCCCATTTTGGGTTATTTCTCGTTCCAGCCAGTGCACCACGACTGGTATATCAAAAGCCGTGGTATATGCTATCATGTCTGTGGGATGGTGCGTAAAAAAGATATATAGCTACTAATGGAAAAATGTAGCGAGTTTCCTCTCTATGACTGTGCCGATGATTAACAAATCAATGTGCTCTAGTGGTGTCGTTAAAGAAAACAAACTTATGATATGGTTCAAGTTCTTCAAACCGGACAGTAATACATTTTCTTTACGTCTCCGTTTTGTACAGAGGGGCGAGACGTAGCCCAGTTGTAAAGCGCTCGCTTGATGCGCGGTCGGTTTGGGATCGATCCCCGTCGGTGGGCCCATTGGATTATTTCTCGCTCCAGCCAGTGCACCACGACTGGTACATAAAAGGCCGTGGTATGTGCTATCCTGTCTATGGGATGGTGCATATAAAAGATCGCTTGCTGCCAATCGAAAAGAGTAGCCCATGAAGTGGCGACAGCTGGTTTCCTCCTCCAATATCTGTGTGGTCCTTAACCATATGTCTGACGCCATATAACCGCAAATAAAATGTGTTGAGTGCGTTGTTAAATAAAACATTTCCTTCCCTATGGTACAGCGCCGTCTTCGTTTTCATTGCATTCTCACTGTATTATTTTCTTATTGATCTACGTGCACGTAATGAACTGTAATCACCTTTGTTTTGGACGGATCGTAATGATTGATCATCCTCTAATGACAGTGTTTGTGAGCAATGAGAGGAGAGGATCTCGAACACATTATGACAGAAACACAATGCTGAAAGCGAAAAGGCGAATAAATGAATTGTTTCTGCTGTGTGAAAAGAGGACTTTCAAAAAAGGATTCAGGAAGGATTACCGGAAATGAATACTTTCTCCGGCGTGCTGATGACGTGTCTCTTCCCGAGGATCCGCCTCCTGGCCTATGCAATGGTGGATATGACAGGTGCCATTGATGGGATAAAGCCCTTGACACGAACACTCACGACCAGCCTCAATGATATGTCGTGTATTATACACACACTAAATATAACCCGTGCTTAGAACAGGAAAGTTTATATGCGGTCTAAAGACATTGCGCATTATATTGTCGTTTCGAGCTCTCTTCTAAAGTAAGATGCATCAGCGATATCGTGTGATGTACGAGGCACTGTAAACAATCACAAACCACTATCTAAAACGTCAGCAATAACTACCAAAACACAATAATTGATGTCGGGTGTCTAGTCTTTGTTTTCCGTGTTTGTGGTGCTATGATGGTACATCCTTCCCCCGACCCCCTCTCTTACTCTATTTTTCTTTCCCTCCACCCGTCCATACATACATACATACATACATACATACATAGATAGAGAGAGAGAGAGAGAGAGAGAGAGAGAGAGAGAGAGAGAGAGAGAGAGAGAGAGAGAGAGAGAGAGAGAGAGAGAGAGAACAATTAGCAATCGCTTTGTTAATACTGGTAACTGAGCTGTCGGATCTCTCTCTCTCTCTCTCTCTCTCTCTCTCTCTCTCTCTCTCTCTCTCTCTCTCTCTCTCTCTCTCTCTCTCTCTCTCTCTCTCTCTCTCGATAATTCTGACGCAGAGGAATATCTGTGTACAATAATGTTCCATTATCAGCAAGGGATTTTTTATATACAACGAAGAACACAACAGAACTGTAGGTTTAATTGTAGGATCTGTGCCATACTGTAACAGGAACAAATACGCTCCTCTAAAAGTCAATTAATTGCGTCTGACACGTTACTTCTGAGTTCAAAACCAACATGTTATGGTGTGCCAATCTCGAAATTGCGTACCATAAAGGCTGATTTTTATTTCAAGTCCCTTAACGACACTTTTATTAGCAACTTTTTCTCTTGTTCAGTATTCTGATCATGCAGTACTACGGTTTATTGTTCATTGTTGATACATTTATACGAAATTTTTGAACCACGCTTTCATTGCATGTCATAAAACATACATTGTGTATGATGACTTCTTATCGTTATTCATGTCTTGAGACGACATCTCACTTTGGAACACATTAGGGCAGGGACAAAAGACATTTAGGATCATAGGGCATACTGTTTGGTTGGTCAATTAGTGGATCGTGACGTTTTGATAGTGATGTATTTTTATTGAAGATTCAGTGAAGCTACACAAAACCTCCTCGGTGTCTCTATTGGCAGTAAACTACACAGATTTGAGGGGGTTCCTATCAAAGTTGCATAAATGCAAAAATGTAAAGATTTTTCCATGAGCTACATGTAAAATAACGAGAACCTAATACTTGTATTTATTAGTATAACTCGATGAACATTTTGTTAGAAAATCAATAGATGATGGCCAATAGATGATGTCACAGTTATACGCGTATGTTTTGTACACCAAAAAGATAAAGTTTATTGTGCTTCACTATACCACTAGAGAACATTAATTTATTGATCATCGGGTATTGAATGCCAAACGTTTGATAATTGTGATATATATATATATATATATATATATATATATATATATATATATATATATATATATATATATATATATATATATATATATATATATATAGTCTTAGAAGAAACCCACTGTATTTGTTCATTTGTAGAACGGAATAATTTATATTCATTTGCCCAGACAGCAAAGCATATACCTTGGTCTTTGATAAACAAGTCATGGAGCACTTCTTGGAATTGAAAAAAAACACACAATCAGAGTATGGATCCGCTGAGCGAATTCTGTCGCATTACCTAAGTACATCAGGCCAGCGCTTTATCGACTGAACTAAATATCGCCCCTGTTTTGTATACCCATAAGACAATATGGTCAAATCAAGAAGAAAAGAAATCGGATGCCCATATATTCTAGTTCAGCCAGAATTGTTCTCTTTGTATTTTTTATTTTAGCCCAGGATTCTTGTGGAAAATGTTACGCCCAGTAGCAGACATTACAATTTTGATATTGGTGATGTAATTGTACAAATATTACGTGTTATTATCTGTTAGTTCGTAGCTATTTGTCGCAACTAACTGTAAACATAGCTAAATATGGTACTTGCAGCTACATGTAGTATAATGAAACTTTAGTAAAATATTTTATGAAGACATTTGTGACTGGCTATTCAAAGAACACGGTCAGGTTTGATGCGAGGGTTCTACGTGCACATATATGTATATAGTAACAATAGAACACACCGGCAGGTATATCAAATAACGACCCTGCGTGGCGATTATTGTTGACCTCTCAAGGAAATGTTTTATTTAACGAAGCACTAAACACATTTTATTTACGGTTATATGGTGTCAGACATATGGTTAAGGACCACACAGATATTGAGAGAGGAAACACGCTGTCGCCACTTCATGGGCTACTCTTATCGATTAGCAGCAAGGGATCTTTTATATGCACCACCCCACAGACAGGGTAGTACACACCACGGCTTTTGATGTATCAGTCGTGGTGCACTGGCTGGAACGAGAAATAGCCCAATGGGTCCACTGACGGGAATCGATCTCAGACCGACCGCGCATCGAGCGAATGCTTTACCACTGGACTACGTCTCAAAGTACGAAATTAAACTCCACTGATTGTGACTGTTTCTGTGAGAGGACAGGCTCTAGCTCGGTTCGCTCGTTTGAGTTATTTGCATTGTAGAATTGAATTACCTCAGTGGATCCATTCTCTGATTGGTTTTCCCGTTCCAACCAGCGCTTCATGTCTGGCATATCCAAGGCCGTGGTATGTGCTGTCCTGTCTTTGGGATTGTGCATATAAAAGATCCCTTACTACTAATGGGAAAATGTAGCGAATTTCCTCTCTAAGACTCTATGCCAAAATTACCAATGACTGACATCCAATAGCCGATGATTAATAATTCAGTGTGCTCTAGTGGTGTCGTTAAACAAAATAAACTTTAACGAGTTGATATTATTATTATAATAATCGTTTATCCCATCCATTTACAGTCCACGCGTGATGGTTTTCTTGTTCTAGTGCAGGCGTGTTACGAAACATCGATATTTCAAATTATGAATGTCAGTGTTCGTAAGGCAAAAACTATGTGCGAATTTCGATCACAATAGATTTGTGTTTGGCAATAATTTGTTTTTACAGCTGATTTATTTTTAAATCTAAATTTATCATACGAGTTAATGTAGGGCAAAAGATTAGTTATAGCTTATTATCACAGGACAGTTTTTGAAAATGACCACATCTGGAGCTACCCAACCTACTATGAATTTATTGATGTGTCTGCTTTAAGACGCCAGGGGAATAGAGAAAGGACCAAGGACGCTAAAGGTCGTTTGTCTTTTTGGAGGTACATTGTAAAGCGTGATCATGTTCTGCTTGGTTTCACAGATATGGAACAGCAAAATATAATAGATTAAAAGCTGCGGTGAAAAGCCTGTATATATGGGCTTGTCACAGTTGTGCTCACGAGTACCATTAAAGGCGCAGACTCTTAGTTTCAACCCGTAAAATTGGACACTTAGTTTGGTTAAAGTGCTGTGCCAGACCATACACTAAAATTTCAAATTCCACAATTAAATGCTTTCTTAATTCATTGCAATACTATTTTACACCGATATGTAAATCAATAATTACGAAAATGCCCCATAAAAGTATTAAAACATCACTCCCGTAGAACACTGCCGGAAACGACCGAATAAAATTCTCGGTAAAAACATTTGCCTGTAAATAGCCGTGACGTCACGAAGGGAACGCGCTTCACAGAAACCTACCACAAGATGACTTCCAGCGCAAACGAAAGTGGGACCGACAGCGACTGCCAAGCTTGATCATGCGATTCTTCTTTCGATGATGAATAATGTAGTAATGACGACTGGACTAATATTTGTGCAATACAACAAATAATGCCTTATCAGTTTGAACCTGGAACAAATTCCGACGAACCACCGGCCTGACAGATGACGATGAAAATGGTCGTGGAGACAGTTTACCACTAAGTTACAACTTTTATTCTTGTTTTGTTCTTTAGCTTTTCGTGCGAATTATTTTGCTACACTGTATGTTCTAATACTTGTGATGTAGCAGAAAAGACGATAAATAACTCTTGAATCCTACGAGTCAAGTGGACCCGATATCGGTAATTTTAAGAAATAAACAAAAAAACTACTTTTAGTCCGTCCCATCCCTCTATGAAGATGTTTTTTGTGTGAATAATTTCAGTTTAGTTTGACGTAAAAAAAAAAGTAAAAGTGTTTTGGAAATAACAAAACAATACTATTTTTTTGTGTGCAGTTGTGAAAACAGTCTGCTCAGAAATAAATAACTTATAGCACATTCCACAGTATGAAAAAAGGTTTTCTCTGTGGGAGGTATAGTAAAATTAATTTAATGTATTTATAGTCTGTTTTACAGGGAACGCCTTTTTTCATACTATGGAATTTACAAGTAATTTATTTCTGAGCCGATTGTTTCTAAGATGCATACAAAATTAGCTTCTGTTTTTTTCTTTCTTTCTTTTTTTTACAAAAAAACACTACATTTTTGTAGGATGGGACGGACTAGGCTATAGATACTTACTTGTCTGTACTTTATTGTTCTAATGTTCTCGAACTGTAAAGACAAAATCTCACAAATGAACGAGATGCAAACGACAACAAATCGGATCTCGATGATTGCACGAACCGTGCATGAGAAAACAAACTGACCGGAGTTGAAAGCATAACGCAATTTGGGACATTGACGATATGCACCCCAAGGTCGTTTCGGTGTGGATGGCGTCGGCTTGTTGTCATTTGTTTTGTGTCGCAGAAAAATTGTTGGTACGGCATCTTTTTTTAAAAGCCATAACACATGGTATTCCCATATCTCGCTTAAGCCGACAAGCCAGTTCGGACGAATCGAAACTAATAGTGTCTGCTGTCGCAACGGTTTCCGGCATTTTCTTCCTGTCCAGTATTTCCACGTTGTTTTAATCAAATTCACACACAGCTTTCTCACAGCAACATTACTAGGAAATGCGTGAAGACTAAATTTATCGGCCTTTGTATTAAGAAGCAATGAACAATGGCGCTGACTATCGAAAGGAGTTCCCTTCGTGACGTCACAGATCAAATCTTACGGAAATTCCCGAAACGAATTCAGCTGGTTCTGTTTTTCAGGGGAATATTTTTAGATGGAAAATATACCGGTATATAATTTGTTTACATTTTAAAAGTTTCTAATCATATTAAATAATATCTTGATTGATATAGCTCAATACATCATACATCTGGCACAGCACTTTAAGTTACAAACCTGTAACACATTTGGATAACGTTATAAGAGAGTGAAACAAGAATCTGTGACGTTTAAACGGTGACATATCGTTAAAAATAGACTAAAACTTGACTCTGTAACTGTTATTTCTCAGACGCACGTGCGGGTTTTTTTTAAATATGAAAAATGTATTGTGTGGTATTAGAAACACCAGGATGACCAGAAACACTTTGGTTGTACGGACATAGATTATCTAAACAGTAAAATATAAGTAATATTTGATTTCAGTGATCATAAACGCCTCTAATAGTGAAACATATGCCTTAGTGTTTAAAAACTAGGGTATGTCCCTTTAACAAAATGAGGACATACTAATCGTCTGGGATTACCTTGCATTATTACTGTTTTCCCTAATTATTCTCGAATGTATATCTGTATGTGGGAGCAAGTGACTATAAAACACCCTTGATGATGATCGACAGTTCACCGGCCTCAATGGTGTAGTGATTAAGCCATCGGATTTATGGATGGTAGGTTCTGAGTTCGCAGCCCGGCACCGGCACCGGCTGCCACTCAGAGCGTTTGTTAATGGGTAAAGACCACTATACCAACTACTCTCTTATTAATCACTAATCACTGACCCACTGTACTAGGCAAGCATCCCAGACAGTCGAGGTGTTTGTCCAGGACCACATGCTTGAACCTTAACTAGGTATAAGCACGAAAATGAGTTGGAATGAAATGAAGATATCGACAGTTATCGACAACGGCCCCAAGTTCAGCCAGCAAACGTTTCGCTAACGTTCGCGAACTAGTTAATTGGTCCCCAATGTGGCAATTTGGTTTACCGTGAAGCGCATAAACCAGTCTAGCGGACGTTTTCCCGCTCGGTTTGGCTGAACGCAACCCTCGCTTCGTCTTTTTAACTCGTCGAACCAGATTTTAGCAAGCACCATTATGTTAGACACGCAATAGACGTGCTGAGATGTGGTCAGACAAAATTTCCCTTTCTTTCCATCCCCGCCCCGTAACCGTGGATCATCTTTAGAACAACAACTAACGTCCAGTTCGATGTTCTTGCTCTGAACACGAAGACGGTGGTACTCACGTCTCCCAAGTCTAGCCGAGACAAAGGAAAATACGCCATCCGGTGATTGCAATAGCTGGAATAATTGTAATCATTGAAATCTTTCAAGGCTGTCTTAAGCAGCGAAAAGAAACATAATTACCACATTGGTATTTTTAAGGCTGGTCTAAGGGAAGATCTTCACAATTACGAGTCAGATGCGTGTCGCCCGTGAAGAAGACGGTCAGTCTGTCAATGGGGTTCGTGTCTGTAACATAAACACAACAGCAGACGCGATAATATTGCCTCAGAAACTGGTAACAGACGCGACGATTTGTGTCAGTGGATTTCAGATTGTAGTGACACTTGCAAATGGTAAAGTTATGTGTTTGGACACTTCACAAATGGCGAAGCTATGTAGCTGGACAGGTATCTGGGTGTAGTGTCTTAGGAAATATTTTTGTAAAGATAAATCGACCGTCGTTTGATAATTAAATGTAAATATTTAGTTTTGATGGACTCTCGCCGGCTTTTATCACATTAATTCGGAAGTAGGTTATTCGACTCCTACTTGCAATTATTGATGAAAAAAATCTGAACTACAAAACAGTTATTGTGATCGAGGTCGTATAAGGGATATTTCGACGAAATCGTGATTGCATGCATCAAAGGGTCGTCAGCAAATCGGCTATGTTGCAAAGTGTTCGCGAAAGACGAATGAGTCATGAACCCGCTGGTCTTGCATGGGATGATTCAGTTGGTGATACCAGTGTGCAAATATATGCCTGGGTATTGTGTGTTTGAGTAATGTGTGTGTGTGTGTGTGTGTGTGTGTGTGTGTGTGTGTGTGTGTGTGTGTGTGTGTGTGTGTGTTCGTGTGTGTGTGTGTGTGTGCGTGCGTGTGTGCTCGTGTGTGTGTGTGTGTGTGTGTGTGTGTGTGTGTGTGTTCGTGTATATATTTCTCTGTGTGCGTGTGTGTGTTCAAGACTCCAATTTGGATACTTCTGTCAGTGTACCACGGCTGGTGGTATGTGCTATCCTGTCCCTTGCTGCTAATCGAAAAGAGTAGTCCATGAACTGGCGACAGCGGGTTTCCTCCCTCAATATCTGTGTGGTTCTTAACTATATGTCCTACGCCATATAACTGTAAATAAAATGTGTTGAGTGCGTCGTTAAATAAACCATTTCCTTCCTTCCTTCCTTCCAATTTAGATACATGTATATAAAATGTGTTGAGTGCGTCGTTAAATAAACCATTTCTTTCCTTCCTTCCAATTTGGATACATGTATCCAAAATATGTTGTGCGACATCTCATGCAACTACTCTCAATACTTGTTTCTTTGTTGTTGTTTATTGTGTTGTTGTTTGCTGTATGTTGTGTGTGTGTGTGTGTGGGGGGGGGGGGGGGTGTTATTGTTGTTGTTTTGTTTTTGTTTCTGTTTTGTTTTGTTTTGTTTTTTTATTTTTGTTTTTGGAGGGTTGTTGTTTTGTTACTAACACAATATGGATATTTACAAGCAGGTATCAATTCTATTCGGGGCGTGATACGCGTAATATTTAGTTATATCACGTGGAAAAGTTCGAGTAAAACAGCAATTTTGTGATAAGTAGACATTTATGTAGACAGGTACGTAGAGAGAAAAAGAGACACACACGCACACACACACACACGCACGCACACACACAGAAAGAGAGAGAGAGAAAGAGAGAGAGAGAGAGAGAGAGAGAGAGAGAGAGAGAGAGAGAGAGAGAGAAGAAAAGACTGACATACAGACATACAGACAATTACTGAGGGGGAGGAAACCTCATTGGAAAGGATCAGCACAAGTGTAAGAGCGATCACACTGCCTCTACGACGCTGAGTCAGAAGTTAGAGGCGTAATCGGAAAGGAATAAATAACTAGTCTTTTCTAAATGTTAATGACTCAAAAGACATAACTCTAACATAATGACATATATTATAAGTTATATTTCACTTTCGAATGAAAGAACACGATATTTCGTGACGCGTTGATCTTTGATTAATTAATCCCTGGAGACACTAAACTGTCGTCAGTATACTAACATAGTTATCTAGAATGTCACTGTAATCTCTAGTGGAATCCAAAAGTATTCATATAAAATGACATATGAAAGTGATAATAAATCAATGTACTAATTCAAGAACTTTAATGATAAGCAAGGGCGAATCCAAGGGAGGGGACCAGGGGGACCTGTCCCTCCACCTAAAAGATTAAAGTGCCCCTTTTTTAAGAATTTATTTACAATTTTCATTGAAGTCCCCTTTTTAGGCAGTTGCTCCATGTGCCCTTCTGCCCATGGTCCCCTCCCTAAAATGCTTCCTGGGTTCTCCCTTGATAAGCACACCTTATTTAATAACGGAAGAATATCGTATCATGTTTGACATATTTGTCAAGGGTAGTGATGTCAAGGAAATAAACCAAGTATACACGACATTCGCAACCCAATGGGTAGACCTAATTCATTTCAACTGAAATTGGATTATGCGAATACAATAGCATTTTTAAACGGCTGTGATTCGAACCTACCAACATACATAGGGCACCGTAACTAGATAGATTATAAGGCGCGTGTGCAAATGACTTCTTGATAACAACTGTAACTGGAAGAGGATTTCGTTCTTATTCAACAAAGATTGGAATAAAATAAGTTTGAAGCAAAATACATAACTCTTCCGATAAATAATGCTAAAAAATGCTTTATTAGTTTTTTGTGTTTTTGTTGGTGGGTTTTTGTGGGGAGGGGTTCGACTTGCACAATACCTTCTTTGAGTTACTGAACATTGTTACCAATATGTCACTGGTCCGCATGCTTAAAATATATTATACATTTCTACAAGAAATTAACAGTGGAATAAATACCCATTGTTTTGTTTATGCCTCTCAATATAATTCTTCTTTTTGGGAATAGACGAGTTCCTTACAACTTGTTCTAATTTAATCAAGCAATGCTTATCGTGGATTTATCACTTGACGGTATCTGGTCCAAAATATTTCAATATGATAAAGGAAGTTTTATTTTGTATTTGTTTGTTTTAAAGTTAACTACACACAATATAAACACAACCATTCCTTGTTATTGCCGGCATATTTTTATATATTTGTTTTTTTTTTACTGGCACAGGTCAGGTCAGGTCAGGTCTGGTCATAGGGTTTCAAATGCACATTCAGAACAACCTTTTGTAGTGCACGCTTGTCATGGGCATAGGTGTCGACTTACGCCGGGTCCTTCGTCCTGGGCCCCGTTCCACAAAGCAATCCTATCGCTAAGATCACCTTAATGTAATTATCTAATACTCTCTCAATATCCCCACAACTTCTTTATACTTATCTTCTGCTGTTGCACCCTCTCTCTCTCTCTCTCTCTCTCTCTCTCTCTCTCTCTTTCCTCTCTCTATCTCTCTCATCCCTCTCTCTCTCCATATCTCTCCCCATCCCCCTCTCTCTCTCTCTCTCTCTCTCTCTCTCTCTCTCTCTCTCTCTCCTTCTCTATCTTCTCTCTCTCCCCTCCCCTCTCTCTCTCTCTATCCTCTCTATCTGATCTCCCCCTCTCTCTCTCCCCCCTCTCTCTCTCTCTCTCTCTCTCTCTCTCTCTCTCACTCTCTACCCATCTGCTCACCTCTCTCTCTCTCTCTCCTCTCTCTCTCTCTCTCTCCTCTCTCTTCCTCCCTCCTCTCTCTCTCTCTCCCCTCTCTCCCCCCCCGCTCTCTCTCTCTCCTCTCTCCTCTCTCCTCTCTCTCATCTCTCTCACCCTCTCTCTCCCCCTCCCTCCTCTCCTACTTCTTCTCCCCCCTCCCTCTCTCTCTCTCTCTCTCCCTCTCTCTCTCTCTCTCTCTTATCTCTCTCTCTCTCTCTCTCTCTCTCTCTCTTCTCTCTCTCTCCTCTACTCTCTCTCTCTCTATCCCTATCTCCTCTCCCTCTCTCTTCTCTCTCTCTCTCTCTCTCTCTCTCTCTCTCTCTCTCTCCTCTCTCTCTCTCTCTCTCTCTCTCTCTCTCTCTCTCTCTTGAGTTTAAAAATTGAAAAGTTTTCGCAATTTTCATGGCACTCCAAGAATGTTACCCTAATAATAATGTAATCGTAATGCAGAAAGGCAGCCAGTCTATTAATGTGGGTACCAGATGTTTTGTCCCCAAGCCAGTTCGCCATAAATCAGTTCGCCCCCACTACATATAGTGCAAATGTAGCAAAATATCTACTTAAAAAAAAACCCATTAGTCTCAAGTTCGTTTGTCACATTCTTACTAATCTGTAGGTGGGAGTCTTAAATTGTAATACAATATTTGCTAATAAAGTTCTTTATAACTGTTACAACATTTGCTAATAAAGTTCGTTATAACTGTTACAATATTTGCTAATAAAGTTCTTTATAACTGTTATTTCTCAGACGCATGTGCGGTTTTTAAAATATGAAAAATGCATTTTGTGGTATTAGAAACACCAGGATGAGCAGAAAAACTTCGGTTGTACGGAAATAGTTTTTGTTGTCGTTGCTGATTGTTTGGGGTGTTAGTGTAGCTGTGTCTGTTTCTTTGTTTGGAGGAGGACCTTCCCATTCGCATGTAAATAATGATATACTCATTTACAAAGTATGCATTTGATTAATGCTGTTAATTGCTGTATTAGGTATAGTAGCCTTATTTCCACTGATGAATATATTTAGCATGTTTTACTAGATAAACCATAAAGTAGGCCTATGCCCACAGAGGAAGACGGAAAACGTGGATTGATTTATACATTTACTATTGAATACATAACATCCCAATAAATAGTATGCATATGTATTGTTATGTATCACCGGCCTCGGTAAAGCAGTGGTTAAGCCAACGGACATAAGATTGGTAGGTACAGGGTTCGCAGCTCAGTACTGGTTCCCACCCAGAGCGAGTTTTAACGACTCGATGGGAAGGTGTAAGGCCACTACACCCTCGTCTCTCTCACTAACCACTAACAATTAACAACTAACCCACTGTCCTGGATACAGTTCAGATAGCTGAGGTGTGTGCCCAGTACTGTGACTGAACTTTAATTGGATATAAGCACGGAAATAAGTTGAAATTCCGGAAAAACTAAACATATCCATTAAGTTGATCGCCCTGTCTCTTGTTGGTGTTTGGGGGCGTTTTTGTTTCCTGGAAGTGGAAAGATTGGTCCTTTTTCCCTTGCTAATGTATTTAATTTACCCTGGAAACACCA